>NW_008824988.1:4577214-4614339 GCF_000699105.1 Pygoscelis adeliae | reverse complement strand
TTGTTTACTTTTCCTAGAGACAAAAAATATGCATCAGAATTTAAAACCAGACAATTTCTTGCAATAACTGCACTCATTTTATGTCTTCTTTGCTGGTTTCAGAAAGAACAGGTGGTGTTCTGCACTAGAAAAGTTAATGCTTTTAAAACCTTCTGTACTTTCTGAATGTAACAACAGTGACAGCACTTAGCACTTACATAAATCTTTCCATGCAGAGAGCTCCATCCTGACATTGAAAGTATTATTATTATTCACATTTTACAGATAAGTTATTTAATGTAGCAGCGAGTTCAATTTCCACGCCCTCCAGGCCAAATACGTATTATAGTAGGGGAACAAATGTCAGAGATTTTAGCTGAGGAATTCCTCATCTGAGTCTCAGACCTTCCTTTACTAGGGACACATGCATTAGCTTTATCCTGGTTTCTGTTAGTGACCCTCCTCTAGATTATAAATCCTACTACGTACCACTCCTCCATTTCTTCCTCTCCTCCAGTGACATTTTCCAGCTCACTATCCAGAGGTTTTTCTCGGCTTTCTCCACACACCACACTTCATACGGGGAGTTCTCGCCCTGACCTCAACGCTGTTTCCCCCGCAGAAGCACACCTCTACAGACTGACTTCTCAAGGCCCAGTTCTGTTTTGATAAAATATCTGCAATAACTGTCTGATTTTTTTATGTCTGTCCTGTATAGTCAGTATATTTGTTTCATAAAGAAATATAAAATATTTCTATATGAAATAGTTTTATATACATTTTTATGGTAATCATTTTTTAATCATTCTTTATTTATTAGACATACTTGGCACAAAAATGTGATTGAGATACGTGCCCATTATCCTGACCCACTTAGCTTTGATGATGTTTTACTTCTTGTCCTTTTCTTCTTTCATTTTTTTTCGTAACTGATTTTAGGCTCTGCAAGATCAGACTCTCCAGATGTGTTTATACAGTATGTGGCATGATATGACTTGGCCAAGATTTGTATCATTAATTAATATTCTAGTTAAATAAAGATTATATAGATATATTATCATCAAATTGAACAGCAAAATCTTGAAAGGAGCTAGAGACCTTTCTATATCTAGGTCTTAAAAGGCATCATTTTGGGGGTTTTGAATGGACAGGCAAAGCAACAGCTAACAAAATTTTTCAGATTTTCCTTTTTTGAGAACTTACGTCCTGAAAGGTTTCCTTGAATTTAAATGAATTGAAAATACTTCAGTCCACTTCAAGTCACAAATGATTAATGCCAGTAACTGTCAGTAACGTTAAGGAGAGTACTGACAGACAAAGGGAAGCATCAATTAATATAGGAAGAGTAAGATCCTTGATTTGTTGTCTACCAAAATAGACAGCATTTGTTGTATTTTCTGCAGTCTTCAGATTCTTAATAATCATATTTTAAAATCACGTTGGCAGATGAAGTAGTATAGTTACATGTTTGTTTCTAAATTTAAATGCTGATTTAAACGACAATTTTTGTAGTTCTGGATGTGCTGCATTGTCTAAGGTACATCTAGATGAGAGGAAGCAGGCAAAATGAGTTGTATCAAATACTAGGTAGCATTTGCCACAGGAGAGCATGAGCCTGTTTTTTCTACATAACCTTTTTTTTTTTTTTGGTGCCTGTTCTGTTTTGTGGGTAAACCAGACATATGATGATTATCTTAACTCATCAATAAACAGAAAATAATCAAATAGTTACTGGCTGTTAACTCTTAGAATAGTGATATCCAATTCATGGAGCTCCTGTATGTGCAGAAACAGAAAAGCCAATGAATAAAACCAGACAAATAGATTGCAACTAAGTAAAATGAATGAATACGTAAGCATGTGCTTTATATTGTTAGGTAACACTGACAGTTACAAGAGCAGCTGTTGTACAAGAGCAGAGAGCAGCAACTACTGAACATCGCTGCAGGGCCATTGCTGACCCTACGTAAGGTGCTGGGCAGGAACTCTTTAGAGGCAGCTGACTGGCAGCACTAGGATTTCAGGAAAAAATAGCCCTCTGAAAATAGCCTCAACTTCCTCTTAAATACCCATAATTTAAATGTCATGCTTGATCCAGGGGCTGTTTAAATTCAGTATTCCATTCCAGAGGAGCCTTGTTCTACACTATATTTCATACATAACCCCAGTAAATAGTACTGTTCAGTTCAGTGATCAGATGAGTTGAATGTAATGATGCATGTATACGTGTTTGCAAGTTGTGGCCCTTAATGGTTGTGAAGAATATTATGTCTTGGAAGGACTGTGATATAACGTAATGGGAGACAAAAAACCTGAGCGAGTAGTCTTCTGAGGAATGGAGTTTAGTGAGCTTCAAAAGGAGTTCCAACAAATATTAAGTGGCTTCAGTGTTCTAAGGAAAAAGCAGATAAATAACAATTTATAATGTGAGCTCTGTAATGAGCTCTTCTACCATAAATATGCAAAACACTAATTAGTTATAGCCAAATTTCCCTAGCTTTGGGAATCTTTTAGAATATAGCTTTTCAGTAATTGAATCACATCAAAGTATTTTTTCTCCCACTCTTCTAACAAAGTTATGTGTGATTTGTTGGAGGGTGGGGAGAGATGGGAAGCAAGCTGTTGACAAAACACAGGATGGCTTTGATGTAGTATAGTGAAACAATAACTTCTAGATTTATCACAAAGAAATGCACCATGAACCTGTAAGGAACCCTGTTTGTGGTGACTACCTGCACCGAGGTGAGGTTTGTCAATTAATTTGATTCTAAATTTCTGAAAGGCAACTAATCTTTTTTTTTACCAAGGGTAAAAATATTGTTGGAGAAAAAATTTTGGAAGGATATCAGTGTGTGTTTGGAGGCAGATGCTGCTTTTACAGGGCAGGTTTTTGCAAAGTTCCTTTTGATGATAGCATTACCTTAAATGGTTGGACATTGCGTTATTTCCAGTTGAAAGAGTTTCATCAGATTCTGACTTCAAAAAATTACAGTGAAACAACATCACTATCATGACAAATTACCAAAACATCCCGCAGTATAGCCACTGAATTAAATAACATTTGGCTTTAGAACCTCACTTGGAAATGCAAAGACGAGTGGAAGTTGAAGATAATTCATTCTACTGTTAAACCTAATACATTCATTTTTTAATTTAGAAGCTGATCAGCTTGAAACTATTGAAACCTTCGTATATTAAATGTTACAATTTTGACTCAAAATTGACTATGTGTTTATTACCAGTACACCCTTGATGCTTCAAATATAGCTGAGTTGATCTATTGTATGAAATAGGACTGTTCAGGCATCGTTACAGTATCAGAACAGTAAGTACTATCTTCAAATACAGAAATAAAGACAGAACATAAAAACAAACAAATCTACAAGCCTTCCTTTGCCATTAAACCAGCTGAATTCCAACTTCTAAAGCCATAGATTTCTTGTCTTGTTTGATTTCAGGTCCATAGCCATATGTTTGGGTTATATTGTCAAATTAAAAGTATGTTTATACAGTTTATAAAGGAATTATTTTGACTTCTGGGTAGGTCTGCAGTGCTAGTGTTAATTTAGATTAAATGAATGGTAACAGTAGGGAAGGTGTACGTCTTCCATGAGGGATTGTACCTGGGCTGTTAGCGTGAAGATGTGGATCTGGTCCTAGCCTAGAAGGCTCTTTTGGGATTTTATTTAATGGATGTTGAAATCATTGAAATGCCTGTCTAGTTATAGTTGTTGGAGTCTGAATTTAAATGTCAATATGTGTTTTTGGGGGACCTACCGAAAGGAATTATGTTTTTTTAAAAAAAGCAAAAGTCTCTTCCATCTCTTGATTTCTTCATCAGTAGCACAGGTTCTATTTGCTGTCATAGTGTATCCTCCATCTACTTCTACAGCTTCGTCCATTTCTATCAGTTTTGTTTGCAACTTCATGGATTGTGACTAAATATAGGCATTCAGTATTACAACAAATATAAAGCTATTTTTGTAGCATTTACTTATATCACATTTTGGAAAATAGGTGACTAAAATAAAGGCATTTGCTGTGTTGTTCAGATTCCTATGTCATCATATTAACGCCATTGAAGGATCCATCTTTTATGCCTTGAGCCTGAGCGGAATTTCATGGCTGTACTCAAGTGAAATGTTCTGATGAAATATAAAAGAAAGGAGAAAAAAGCTTTCTGAATTGTTAGCTGTCACATTATAGCAATATTTTCATGAATTCCCAAGTTATTAAATTTATAATACTGCAGTAGACTTTTTCTAATTAAATGTGCATTTTCTTTTGTCATAAGGAGAGAAAAAACTTTGGTTATGCTTTTTACAGTAATTTAATTAAGCATTTCCTGTAAGTTAATTTCAGTATCTATCATGGCTCACTAAAGTTGGACTTCAGTATAGAATGGTAGATTAATTACCCTTTGTCTTAGATGAAAGAAGAATCCTAAATATGCAAAGTCATGAAATGTAATTGTGTTCCTCAATTGCTTATTCAATGCTTTGGAAACCTGAATCAAGAAATACTGAAGAAGAGGGCCAAAGGTTGTTAAATGTAGCGAGTAACACAGATTTTGAACTTTACTTAATGAACCGAGTGTTTATTACTATGAAATAAATGCACCATTTAAAGAATTATGGTGGAAATGTAAAACATTAAAACTCTAATTAATTTTGGTCAGAAGCATGCAATGCACTCATTTTTCCTAAAACATTTTCATTAGGGTCTAGATTTTCTCTGTTATTGAGATAAATTTCTTCCTTTCATATGGTAGTGCTATCTTTTTCCGTTAAAAATGTGTACTTCAGTGATGTTCAGAGTGATGTCTTTCAGCTGCCTTCGACTGTTGGCAGCATGTGTTGATTGTAGCTTACAGAAGCATTTTTATATAACATTTCTATATAAAGTTGTGCCTACTTTTCTGTTTGATGTTGTTAATCATTTTGGAAACACACAATGTTCAGACCTCTTGATAAAAGGCTGTCTATAGCCAAACTTATTTGTGACAATAGTTAAAGCATGAAAAAAAATCTGCAGCTATCATGTAGTAACTACCAAGATACATGTATAGCCTAACAATTAAACAGTTAAAAATTAGCCTCTTATTTGTTTTTTTTTTATTAAACAGTTCTTAGAAATAAAATTGTTTAAAAGAGCTATTAATTCCTTATTGTTTGCCTGAGCACCTTTTGTTCTCATGTAGCTATGTAAGAAGCCATTTCATTTCTTAGTATCAAGGATACAAACATGAAGAAGTTTTGCTTCTTATAATTTAGTAAATGTATAGCGTAAATATGGTGGGACTATAACAGTGAATATTTAAAATCATCTTGATTTGATTAGAATATGCATTTCTAGGCTGTGGAATATTATTTTGTAGTAGTATTATGAGTATATATAAAGTGGAACTTTCTGTTTTAATTTATAATTCATAAAAATAATTATTATATTGCCACATAAGTAGAAAATGCTATTGTGGTTTCCATATATATGTTTACATATGCACAGATGTAAGTGTTATAGTTGAGTGACAAATTTGCCTTAGAAAGGATCTTAATCAGGACAGTGTCAGACTTGAAGGCCTGAAAACTAACGCAAGTGTGCACTCTGAGACAGGAGTGGAAATTAAGGAGGCCCGTCCCATACAGGCACAGTACAATCGCGTTAAAGTTGCTTTTCATCTATTTCTTAGTTGATGTTTCAGGTTTGTGATATCTAAGCATTTATAGATACAGTCTGAAGTTCATAAACCTAAACGTTTAAAGACTCAAATTGTTAAAGAGGAAACATTTTCCTCTACTTTCTTCAAGGAGAACCAGCTGAACTTGTAAAACAATGGTTGGGTTTCAAGCACCACCTGCCCTGAAGAGCATCCCAACTGTAGTGGCAGTCAGCCAAAAGGGCCACTCAGTGGAATGGTTGCCTCCTAAAAAAGAGAGAAACAGATGGAGGATTTGAAATCTGGCATGAAATTCCACTTCTGTACTAAGCGTTAAATGAAATTTGACTGTAAGGGCTCTTGCAATGGTACATTTATCTGTGTAATCAGAATTAGAAACAAGGAAATAGAAGATACAGAACACTGAAAAACATTTCAAAAAGACTTAAAGTTCTTGTACCAGTGCAAGTTAAAGGAAAGAGTTTGTGATAAACATGCAGCTGCTTGTAGCTTCGTAAGAGCTTTAGTATAAAAATAGTTCTAGTCTTGCATTGCCACCTAGAGCACGGTGCCATGTACTGCATCGGTGAAGGAAACCTCCAACAGTTAAACGTTGCTTTTTTTACTAAACAAAATGGGGTGGAGAGCTGCTTCCAGTTAATTGATGTCATGTTTACTTACATTATAATGGTTAGTTCATTCATAGCCTCCATTTTTTAACGTACCAGATCAGCAGAGATTTCGTTGTTGGAATTTGGTGGGATTTGACAGTAAGAATTAATGGAGATGCGCATTAAAAGGTACGACTGTCAACTTGCCAGTGGTCCCAGAGGGGGCATTTTCTTGATGGCTGCTTCAGAATACTTCATGAAGCAAATGTCAAACTTGTCAAGGCTGTCACTGTGAAAATGATCCATGTAGCAAGGGTCTCCTTTTCTTGGGAAATAAACAGCTGCCTTATCACTGCAGAGCTACGGTGACAGAAAACTGTCATCTGTCACCAGAAATTTATATTTGTTTCTAATATCCATTGGTAAAGACCTGTTCCAGTTGTACTCTGTATTTTTGCACCACTCTTCATTGTAAGGGTTGTCAGTAATACATTTGAAGAAGATAGCATAGGCTTTGGAAGAAAAATAACTGAGGAATTTTAGTGCTGGATGCTCACCTTTTGCCAATTTAACAGAGAGACTGATTGAACTCCCAATTTTTAGCTGTGAAACTCCTTTTCCTCCAAATTTGGCCTGTGACATTGGAAAGCTAGACTTTAACGTACACAAAGAAAAGCTCTCATAGTTTCTAAAGTCCCTTTTCCTGATATATTTTTGAAGAGTATTAAAAGTATTTTTACCTACTTCCAACTGGTGTTTTGCGAGCTAGAATCTGTGAGGCAGGAGATGAAATACCAGCTGGACACCCTCACTGGAGCTTAGTATATTAGTCATATTACAGCTCTTTTGGGTTAAGATACTATGAAAATTAGTAGTATCTGAATTTGGTCCTGAGTGGTTTTGAGATTATATTTCTAGATTATGCGATAGCATAGAGAACCCTTTACTGATTCCTCGTTATATTAGGATATTTTTGTGTTTTGCATACTTTCTTACTATACAGATGCTCATTTACATCATACTGTAATATATAGCTGTTATATGGGCTACAGTTTGCAAAGCACGCAACAGCAAGTTTATTTTATTAATTATACCTTTGTAATGCAACTTTAGAAACTACAGGTGTGGTGTAATGCACAAATCTGGTGCATTTCCTAGCATAGTTAATTGAGGTGTGATCTGTTCTACATACAGAGTAGTGTCAGATTCCCTGTAGAGTTAAGAATTGTCTAATTCACTGTCATCTTCCAGATTTCATATCATTAACTGGTGGAATAAAAAGAAGTTCTCAGACATTTTGAATGAAATTGTTTGGAGGGGGGAAAAAGAGAAAGGGACACCCAAAACCCTATTTCTAGGCTTTTTTTTTTTTCCATGCCAGAATTTGTCTACAGGGGAATATTCTGGAATAATTACTACAAAATTAACTTTCCACATGGGACCTGTTACTCTCTGCTTGGAGCACCATTTGTAGTTGACCTTAAACATGCTTTCAAAGGAGATGAAGTTATATGACAGTCTCTCTCAACTGTCAGATCAAAATTTTCAGAAATAGGATCTTAAAAGTCCGCTTCTTACCTTTAGTTTTTGGCACCTAAAGACATCCAAATATCAAAGTATTCCCATTAACTTCAGCAAAGTTATTGAATGCTCAATACTTTAATAATAATTCACAACACTTATTTAGGTGGCAGATTGTATGGTCTCAGTTTTAAATTCTTGGCCCTGACTTGTTACTGTGACCCATAAATGCTCAGCTACCAAGTGTAGACTAAGTAGTTTGAAGGAAGACATGTCCATAGGACATCTGAAGACATCCACAGAGCATCCAAAGGACCCTTTAATCCAATACCTTGTTTCCATCAGGGAAAAGGAGCGATGCCTGGGGAAAGGATGAGGAAAAAAGATGATGTAGAAGGTCCATCAGTCCATCAGCATCATCAGGATGCTGATGAGGTGTCCAATCATCAGTGGCTTAAGGAGCTCCTGAGCTGACATTTCAATTCAGGGTGTTGGGTTTAATAGCACTTTGTAAAGCCCTTTGTACTTTCCTTATCACTGTTGGTTTTGTAAATCTGAAAGAACAACAATTCCAGACCAGTAAACTTCATTCATTTCAACATGAAAATAATCTTTGGGCTGTTAAATGCACTTTTTCAGTAAGAGTAGTAATACAGTCTTGAAGGATTCACTTCCCTTTGCTACTCTTACAAGTCACCAGTTCTGTGCTGAGGCATCTTTTAGGTGAGTGTGTTCAAAATTCACTGTATAATATTCGAGTCTACGGTTGTCTGTAGTCAGAAAAGATATGGAGAGAAGTTTGATTTGTGACATCTGCTAGCAAAAACTACTTTGATTGTTGAACATTTTAACATCAAAATGACTGTTCTCTGTTTCAGAATTTTTAGGACAGAAAGTACTAGACAGTAGAGTCTTAGGCATCTGAAAGCAAAATTAGTAATTACATAGAATAGAGATCTGAAATTAATAGAAACGTGAACTGAATTTCTGTGAAACAGAAACTGGAATTCAATATTTCATCTGCTGTGTAGCCACTGGTAATAGCAACTTCACACACTGCCATCATGGACTGTTTTTTAACAGATAACATGAAAATAAAAGGTTTTCCTTTGCTATCCGTCACAGTTAAAAGCATTATAATGATCATAATGATAGGTGGTAATTAGTAAAACAAATATATTAAATATGTTTAATCTGCAGTCTGTTGGCATAATTTCTGATAATTAGGCTATATAGGCTATTTAGCTAAAAATTCAAACATTGTTAATGACATTAGAAACTCCAACCAATTCATTATTCTATGTGCAATCACTGGGATGCCTCTTGGGTTATTGGAAAAAAAGATAAAAAATTTCATAGAAATTTTGCATTGTCAGCAAACTGTAAGAATAGTGAGTCTTCACATCTTGGACTATGGTTATTATGTGTGCTCTAAATTGCCAGTTCAAATCTTTCCCAGGTATATTGGCAGTGATATTGCACTTCTTATAATTTGTAGTATTTTTAATCTGCAGTCTGTTACACTTTTATATCTATTTACACTTTTATATACCTATTTCCCTGTATGAGGGAGCACAAGTCAGAATGTTGGAATAATGACAGGTTGTGTTCTAGGATGGTGGATTAGTTGACGTTGAGGTCAGTAGGGATACAACTCCTGTTGGTAAGGACCTTCAGAAACATGCAGATTTGCTGTTCTTTTATTAACAAATCCATCATGAAAGAACCTGGCTGTTTTTCTATAGCAGCCAAAAGTTCTGTGGGTGGCTTTTTTAGTCAGCGATATTCTTTGTCACCTGTAAGCAGTATGTCTAAGCTTAGTTACACACTGCTCCTTTGTTGTTTCCCGTTCTGCCTTGCCTTTATTTTCTTTAGAAGTTTGACCTTTGTATGTGTACTATACATTTCACTCTCTTGAATATATGCTACACTTGTAATTTCAACGAATCAACAATCTTTGGTTTCACACGCATGCGCAGACATGTTTCCTCACCTGAACTAAGAGAGCCACAGGGCTCACTACATGTTTTAAAGGTAATTGAAGAGATGACAGTCCAGAAAGATACGGAAAAAAAAAATGCATTTAGCCTTTAGTGGTCAGCCATGTAAGTATTTCTGAGTGCCTAGCCTACCCCCAGAAGGGGGGAGGATTTACAAGCAGAATGGTTTGGAGTGTATGTTTCTTTAATAGAACAACTAGCTTTTCAATTTTATTTTAGCGATGTGTAACATAATACAAGACCACATTTTTTTAATGAGATTTTCCATTGCTATTCTATTTTGTGCTGCCCATGTGATCTTCCTATATATTTTGTACCTCTAAATCTCTGTTGTAATTATGCTTACAAAACACCCTTTGATAGTGAAAGGAGGACTAGGAAGCAAAAAGATAAAGTTATTTTCGTAGAAGAATGAAGGTGCTGTTTTAAAGTAGGAAACTGCACGCTGGGTTCCCGGATCCCACCTAATGTCCCTGACATTTCCTTTCTCTCAAGTATTGACTTGTGATGAGCGGTGTTACAGCAGCCGGGACACTTCGCTCCCAAATGTCTATTCATTTGCTCTCCGTTGTGTTTTTGGAACTAGGAAGATTCCCTGTATATTGAATTAAAATGCAGGCAGGAAAACTGGCCATACTTTGAATATGTGATAAGGACTGTTCATGATGCGATGGGCTGCAAGTTGCCTTATAAAATAGTTTTCTCAGTCTTCTCTAATTTATACTTTGGAGGTCACGAATTTGTACTGGACACAAAATAGTATCCTTTCCTATGGAAACAGGCATTATGATGTCACTTCATTTTTTCAGTGAGATCCAGAGGAAGCCGTAGTGAATTATGAGCCCAACTCTTGGAGCTGAAGCTGTAGAATATTGTAAGCATGCTGCTGCCTGACATGCTCATGTTTCCTATTTTAGACCTGACTGATCTTCAGATAACATATGGTGGTACAAGTAATTGGAAAATTGGCAGACCTGTCAAGGAAATATGCTAGATGGGACAAAAATACGATGCTGCAGCACATAAAGTGTCTCTGAAGTTAAATTTATTGTCTTTCATCAAATGGTGAAGTAAACGTATCTGGTCTCAAAAAAATGAAACATTTTTCAGTGGCAGATGCTTTTCAAAAGTAATTTTTAGAACAATGATGAAAGTTCTTGCATTTGAAAGTAATTTAGTGAAAACCTCTGGTCAAGAACAAAGGAAAGGTGTGTAATACTGTCTGCTGCAGATGTTTGAATATGTTGTCATCCGTGTATGGTTTAGTAATTTCTTTATGTAACCATCCAGTAAATTGGTCAGTGAAATATTTACTCATTAAATTATTATTCTACTATAAATGTAGGTGATTAGACTTGCTTAAATTTTGAGTGTTCTTATCATTTTTATTTCAACTCTTGAGCAAAACCAAATGCTTGAATAAATGACATTTTTTGCTTATTTTTATGCTTATTGGTCAGGCAGAAGATGACAAAAGTCTGTACAGAATTCTATACATATGCATAAGTACAAAAAGTATACTTCTTCAATAAGCTGATTAACGTTCAGGTTTTAATTTTCTTTTACAGGAAGATGAAAATGAAGCTGTGGCAGAAAATCCATCTCAGGAGCTGAATTTGGAACAGAAAAAATCAAAAAAATAGGAGATTGCTGTCTTGTTTGAAATATTTGCAAGTTGTGTAACAGTGATTATAGTTTCTCATTGTAAAATTAACAAAAAAAGTTCTCAATAAAGTCATTGAAAATTAAATTCATGCTGCACTGGGGAATTAATTAAGTAGCTCCTGGTGATATTCTTGATTGCATTGAAAGCTGAATTATCAGAACTGAGCACCATACCAGTAAAATTCTAAAAGCTTTTTGAAGACAGTATAGAAAGTTGATGGGTTATTCATCACTAATAGCATTTACTAAGCAAACAGGTCAATTTTTTTGTACTCTGCAAAGCAATGTTATCCTTAAAGGATAGTTATAACTCAGACATATTTTGGTATTTCTGAGCAAGAGCTTTGATTCTTAAAAGTTAGATAAATATGTTCTACTAAATGAATTCTGAAATTTCTTCTGATCAGTGATTAAAATGAATGTTTCTGAGGACTGGGTGGAGGCAAGGATTTTTTGGTATGTACAGTATGTTTTCTTAAGTAATGAGTTTTACATCTTTGCATCTCATGATTTTTACTTGACTTCAGGTCGCATTATCATTTTCTTCCATGTAAACCTTTTCCATCTTCATGTGATCATTGTCTTTTAATGAATGTCAAACTTTTGTCTTGATTAGGCCATCCTACACAGGTCCAATTCCTTCACACCAATCTTTCCATTCTAACAGAGTAAAATAACTTCTTGCTGTGTCGTTAGACCTTTAAGTGAGTAGTGAAAATCTAAAATAAAAACCCCTTCTTCCTGTCCTCATCATTTTGATTTCCAATTTACCTCTGCTTTTTAGCCTGTGCAGGTCACTAAATGGGATGGTTAGTACAAGAAACTCAGATGTAGGTTTATAGCCCAATAGTTTCACAGGTTGCAATGAAGAAACCAAAAATCTTACCGATTCTGTTTTAGGATTAGAGCAACACTCACTGAAGTCCCGCAAGTGAAGTTTATCTTGCTCTAGGAGAAATGAATCGTCTTCAATTGAAAAAGTTCACCTCTTTTCCCACTTTTCCATATTTTTACTCTTACTCCGTATATTGAGTGTTAAATCAGATTGTAAATAGTATTCATCCTCAATTTTATCCCATCTGTATAAATCATAGTTTCAGATATTTTAAAAACAACATGCCTGTCCTGAAGCAATATCTTTTATAAATTCTTTTCTGGTTCATAAGGTTCAAATGTGTGTAGCTTGTGGACAAATTTCATTCACAATTACTCTACAGGAGTTTAATAACACTAGATCTCATTTTAGCGAATGCAGCTATCATGTAAATTAGCATATAAAATAAATTCAGCATTGGTCCGTTTGGTGCAGATCAACCACTGTAGCCATCTCAGAAAGGAGGGGGGATATGATTTTGACTTCACTGCAGTGGAAGAGACAGATTTAGGAAAGACAGAAGCACAGATTTATCATGCAGGACCTTATGGACCGTTCTCTGCGCAGTGGTGTGTAGGATCACAGGGTAGACGAGAACGAAGTGAACGTGTTTGCTTTTTTTCAGGCTAACGCAGAAAGCCAAGGTCAGTTCTCAGAGCTTAGTACTCATCAGGGTCTGAAGAAGGGGCAGGTTTGCCGTTGGAAAGGGCTGAAAGGCCTCTGAATTTTGAAGGACAGAACAAATAACTTCTAAGAAAAGGAGAGAGAATGAGGTTTTACACGGGGCTTAAACAAAGGTAGGGTAATGGCAGGGGGAGCTGCTGGCTGGGATGGATTATGGCCATGTCTTGGCCTCTCTGCCCACCCCCAGTGCACTTTGTTTGGGTTTATTCACCCAAATCATCCTGTCTGAAATTAGCAGATAGGGTCTCATTTGTGCAAAATAATCTATTTCCATTCAGTCCATGGCAGCAGGTTTGTCCTTCTGCTGCGAGTCTAAGCTCTGTGACAGCCTGGGACTCTATGGATGCATAAGATGAGAGGGGTGGTTATTCGGTGTTCAGGTTTTGTATGAAAATATATTACTTGGCTCTCGAACACCAGAGTGAGAAAAATGGTTCAGACGTTGAAAGATACAGAAGCTTCCATTTGATGCATAATGCTGATGAGCTTAAAAGGAGTATTTCTGAATCTTTCCTAAATTCTTAAAAATTTAACGTGAAAGTATAATTACATAAATCATACTTCTAGGTAACTCCTTTTTCAGAAATCCAACATGTCACCAGAAGTCTACAGTCAGGGTTGATAAACAGAAACCTGTCCCTTGGTTAAGTTATTTAATTCAAAATTCAAACGCCGGAATTTAGAGATTTTCACTGCAAAATAATAATAACCAGCACTCTTATCATAATCAGCTGGGTTTGAGATGAAGTGAGACAAATGTGACTGAATCAAAATGCAGTCCTAACTTCATCCCTTCCAGAAAAATGGAGGAGACCTATTTAATAACGTGTGTGTAGACATTTTTACTAAATAGAGGGGGTTTTAACTGATAAAGATCAAATAAAGACTATACAAAATAGGTGACTTTACTTCCTTTATCTTGATTCTGATCTAATTAAAGTTTGCAGCTGAATTGATTTTTTGTATATTCTTGAGTTTTCAGACTACCAGTATGGATTTCATTTTCATCATATTTTTCTTTTCTCAATGTCCGGAGGTTTTTTGGATACAACGCACTGGGTAAAGCAGATGGCTGCAACAGTCCTACCTGACTATGACATGATGCTTCTGAGTGTTACTCTTCGTTAGAACTAAGCTGAAAACCTGATGCAGAATATTGTGGCTTTTATTAAAGGTATGTCCACGCTGCAGTCAAACACAAGCCAGCTTGGATACTGAAAGCAGCCTAGCTCCTGTAGGATGAAGCTCAAAGCTTGTCTGGATATGCTCAAAGGCTAACATAGAGATGGGATGAGCAAAAGTTTAGACAGCTTCAATTCAGCTGGTTACAGCCATTTTTATGGAGCAGGATTGTCCTTGTATGTAAATATACACAAACAGCCCTATGTACGTGTGCCTAGGAAGCCAGTTATAATGTCCTTTTTATTTTATTCTCTCTCCCTCTATGCAGTTATTTAATAATAAAAGTCGCATGCTGCTCTGAAAGTCTAGATGGAGAACTAGTTGTTTCCCACTCCATCCCTCTCATGCATGACAGTGGTGGTGTTCCCCAGTTGGGAATTGCAGTTTTCTGGTTTGCACCAGTGATAGCTATTTTAAGGTGGCTCAGGGGATAATTATGTTTTCCATGCTTGAGGAGAAACTGTCATTTTCCTCACATAGAGCAAATTTACTGCTTTTTGTGCAGTTTATGATGGATTGCCATTGGTTTTTGTTCAGTCCTCCATGTTTGCTCTTTCCCCCTGTGGAACAGTGGGCTATTGAGAAATTTGTGGACTCCAACACTGTGTTTTCTATCACAGACAATCACTTCACCCTCAGAGAAGAGCAAATTTGTCTGTTACTATCATTTTTGTTCTTAGAAAATAATGTCTGACCTTTCCACTCCCTGTTAGTCTCCTGCACCACTCCCTCATATGGGGATCAGCAATTTGAGGTGTGGAAGTTCTTGCCAGTCACCCACAGAGTAATGTTTCTGTTTTATGAGAGTATGGTTTATGTTGTATCATAGATATATCATAGATATATGTGCAGTAGTTTGCTATTAGATGAATTTCCTTACTGTATTACCTAATTGTTGTTGTCATGCAACGTTTCTTACTCTGAACACTACATTCTCACATTAAAGATAGGACTCCAAATGATTGGCATGAGCTAAAAAAGCAAAGCTACTTTTGACACAGATGCCGATAATCTCCTGTTTGTAGCTCCCCAGACATTGAAATAGCTGGATCTAAAATGTTGTGCAATCATAAGGATTCTGCACAAAAGGAAATATATCTTGGTATTTTAATCCCAGTAACTTTCTTACTGGTTAAATGAGAATCCACAGTATTTTGTTATTTTGCTAATGATACATTGAAATGTATTGCTGCACTGAACATTTGGTGCTCATTTATGGTTTTCTTCCCAAACAGCCCTAGTTGTAGCGCATTATATGCGTGAAATGTGACATACAACAGCTAATCCTAATACAATATTCATTTTCTGCTCATTAGAAGGCATTTGTATACCTTTAAATTAAGAAAATGATTTAAACATGATTATTCCTTCTCAGGAGCTTCAATATTTGCACAGTCAGAATTTTTAAAGGGGAAAAAACATACTGACAGAGAAGTATATCACTTCAGTGCTTCTTTGTTATTGCAGTCCCATAAGCCATCTACCTCTTGGTTGGTTGCTCTGCATCACGCTACAGAAACTAACTCTCCCTGACATTAGGCTGGATAGGTTTTACTCTGTGAAAAGTGAAGGTTGATTAGAAACTGACTCTATTTCACATGATGTAAAGAAAACAATTTTTACATAGCAATGAGTAAACGACTTCTATCACCTATCTAAGGCTATAGTGGGAAATCATAGCAGGTAATAAATGTTTCCCCACAGTGAATTCAATGTGGATTCTGCAGCGATGTTATCTGGAGAACAGCATGAAAATGCATGCAGCTATGGCATAATTCTGATTTGTTTTGGAAGAACTATTAATTTCCTTGTTACAAAGCCAAGTAAGAGCAACCCTTTAAAACTGTTGAACCATGAAAGCCATTTCCTTAAGGGTTTTAAATTTGGGAACAGACTCATGAAATTTATAGCTTTGATGAGATATTCTTTGCCTGCAGTCAGAATGAGAGCCAGATCATTGGTTTCCCAGCATGACACCTATGTATTCTTGTGTGCACTAGATATCATTAGGCTCATAATAACACAGCTATCATCACATTAATGTCTGAAAGGTTCAGTTTTGATGCTTGGTCTAAGTCTCTCATTTATACCTACAGCATACTAAACAGCTGAATAAAAACAAAAGCTATACCATACCTATATTGTGCTATTGTTCTGCACTTTAACCAAAAATACAGTAATTTTATGCCTGATCAAATTTTTATTAATTTTTTTCTTGCCAAGTCATGTTGTTTTGAAAGAGCTGCAACGATGAACTAATAGCATACCATGAATACAGTAACAGATAATGGTACAGTGAGACCATTTTTTTCTGGCTCATGCAGTAAGAACAGTAGTGAACATCAAATACATATTGATCTAATAATTGTAACTTATGGTATACTACTGAAAGTTTATGCACTATGTCTGCCACCTTATGGTAGAAGAGAGGTGTATCAGAACAAGCCGATAGCACTTCATTGCCTATATTCTTTCAGGTAAAGCCGGGCAGTCTGTAGTGTTCTAGCAAGGCACCAGCAATTTGAAGTCACAAAGCAGGAATTACAGCTGAAAGCAATTAATGTCACCACTCTGCTACATACTTCTGCTAGTTTCTATGGGAAAAATAAAGTGTATCCCTTTACAGAATAAAGTTGCCACCAGGTTTTACAGTGAATATCTTACCATTTGTACCAAATTAAATTTGCAGAGAGAGGTACAAAGAGAAATCAGTTTTTCTACTGCCATGGGACTGAACAGGTGGATAGAGTTTGGGAGAAACATCCTCATTCTCATAATGGAGAGAAAAAGTTTGGAGAAGTAGCAGTATAGCAAGTCTAGTAACCCGTGGTTTACAGGCAAATTACTTATTACTGTGATCTGAAAAGTTTTTCCCAGATCAGTGTCAGAGCTGTCATTTCTATAGATGGGAGGTGATACCTATAGGACTTCTGGCTAGAGATAGTCTGCAACTTGGGGCTGTGACATAAATTGAGTCAAACCCAACACAATTCCAGTGGTCTGGAAAGAAAAAACAACTTCAATCTTTAATCATCAGTAAGTTGTGAAGATTTTAAAGGCTATGTGAGACAATATTCAGCAAGTGCTTAAAATCCTTGTGGAATAAGAAACGCTAATTAGCTGCTGAGGAGATGGGATTTATAAAAGCTAGAACATAACAGCAGTGTTACCCACAAGAAAGACTTTGGGATGTTTTTGGTTTAATTGTTGAAATACTACTGCTTGGTATTTATTTTAAGGATCATTGTTTCAGTCACCAATATCTGAATTTTTTTGACTCAACATTGGACATTTTATTTTTAACATCTTGCTATGAAAGATATGTTATGAAATAACCTTTTTTTCTTAAATATTTTAATAATCAATTGAATTTTTTATGTCTTTATATTTTCAGACATCAACCTCTCTTTCAAATATTGAATCAGCTGCAGTATTTTGAGATGTTTTGTCCCTGAAAAGAAATGCAATGTTCATTCTTAATTACAAACATCAAGCCAAGTGCTTAGGTGGAAAATGCCTCTTTTGGCCCTCATTTGTTCCCTAAAAGTTTCCTGCCCCATTTCAAATCCAAGCATAGTGCATATAATACATGACATTGCTAAACCCATCCTTTAATCTGCATTGTTCATGTTATGGAATTGTCTAATTGCTAACCAAATTGCTTATCTAAATCTTGGTATATATTTTAAGAATTTTCTTTTGCTGTGAAGTCACATTGTTGATTCACATTTTTAGGATTTGGAGTCGAAACAAAACCGAGACTACCTTTTCTTCCTTGTGGATAAAACCTTTTTAGACCAGCCAGGAGAATTGTCATCTTTCAGAGATGTCAGCACGATGGGACCCAGCAGGGTGAGGCTGCTGCCAGCAGTGGGACAGGAGGACAGAGAAAATACTCCCATTCCCCAGAGCTTCATTTCCATTACAGATGCCAACAGCCTGGAAACCCAGACTGAAGAAGAGGTATAGCTTGGATCATGTTTTTTAGCACATCCCTACATAGTCTTCTGTATTTTTGGGGCCTTTGTTAAGAGGGAAAAGAGCAGACGACTGCATTGCTGAATGCTTAATATACATAGTAGGCCACACTGGAGCAAAAATGGCAGACCTGGTCTCTGTGAATATCATCCTTGGGTCCAAGCAATTACACATTTTCTTCTTACCAGCTCATCTTCCAGGAGAAAGCTTGCAGACATTGCTCTGCTCGTCACTACACACAGTAATTGATGCATACTTTTATTGCCTTTTAAAAAGCCATACAGATGTGAAGAAATGATTGTTAGAGTAATCTTGTATTTTTCCATAGGTTATCCCCACCCAGTTAATCATAATGAGAGAGGCTTTCAGAGACAGACCAGACCTATTAAGTAACTTCAGCACCACTTATATGCAGGCACTGTTGTCTTGCAAGTGGTTTCTGAGGAGTGGATGAGGCTGGTCTTCAGTCACTTTGCTGCTTGCAGCCCCAGGAGCATCTCACTGGGTGGTTTTGGGCAGTAACTCCTCTTCCTAAGGATCTGCCGGGAGCAGTGTGCCACAGTGTGACTATCTGTCGTGTCTGCAGCTATATTATTCCAAAACAGTGAGTATATGGGGGCCAGAATGGTTGGTATAGGGCAGCTGTAATGCAGCCTGCCGATCAGTATATTAGCTCAGTCCTTCAGCCAGAGTTTGACCACGGTCAGAACGTGAACAAGAGTGAATTGGCTATACCAAGACAAGACTGAGATGATGATGAAAGTTTGGGGTCATCAGCTGAGAAGTTGGCAGAAGTAACAGTAGTCCTTTAGACTGAACAAATAAGTTTTTCCATTAATAACTATAACTGACAACTATGTCTTTAGACCCACATTTTCTGGTCATCTTATCATTCTGTTCTCAGTCGGGTCAGATATTGCCATCCACACCTGGTTAGGAAGTTACAACTTGTTTGACGTAGACATCAGGCCTGTTATCTCTGCTTTTCCTCAAGGCTGGAATTCTGTGTAACGTTAGTCCCCTAAACTGGTTGGAGTCTCAAGTAAAGGTAATGTCTCACTAAAGAAGAAAAAATACATAAAGCTCTCATTCTTGGCCTACTTGTTGGTCTCTGATATCAATTTAAATACAAATTTATGACCAACCACCCTGCTTCTGCCCTGTAGCCTGGGACTGTCCTTTTTTCAAAGATTTCCTCTTACCTGGGCATGCTGCCACTGCTGAAGTCATGCAGGCTCACTTGATTTAGGTTCCTTTACCACAAAAGACGCAGTTACAAGTGTTTTCTGAGAGGACACCAAGGCTGAATTAATTTCCCAGCTTCTTACTGTCCAGTGCTTGTTAACCTTCAGAGAGCAGCAGAGTTTTGCAGTAGGGCAAAACCCATCTTCATTAGGGCTTGAGAGAAGGCTGAAGATATAACCCTTAAAACATGAAAATAACTGTTTTGTTGGAATGATTAATTACTAAGTCATTTTTCCAGTGTAATCAATCACCTTATATTCTTGTTTGAGCAGTTAGTCTTGGGTAGAAGGTTTTAGATTATTTTAAAACTAAATATTTATTACACACAAATAAAGTGCCTAGTTGCTGACTTGCATGCAAGTTCATGGCCTATTCCCTTTACTGCTTCATTCACAATGAGTGAGACTTTTTTATTATAATGATTTGCCATTTTGGGGGGGTTTCTTATTAATTCTAGTAATACCTCGTCATTGACCTGGAGCCTAAATTTGTAGGAACAGTAAAAATGAATGAGAATAAATCAGTCTCCATTCTATTCTGAGTTAAAACTTAAATGCACCTAGTGAGGGTTTGGCTCTAGCCTATGCGTTTTTTTGTGGTGGTATGGTTAGATTTCTTTGTTTATGGAAGTACCTTACAAAGCCTTAGAAATGTTCATAATCAGCTCTAAAAGGTTTCTGCAAAGGAAATTGCACAAACCTGAGAGGATTGCACAAACCCTACAGGATTTTAATAAAACACTGACAGCAGTGACCATTTACCTTAGAGAAATGATCAAGCTAAGACATGTAATTTTTATTTTTAGTATTTTAACTGTTAGCACAAGATCAAGTGGCATACCAAATTCTAATACCAAGGCTCGCCATTAACCATGTTGATGTTTGACACATTATTTAAAATTTTGATGTCTAAGAATCTTAAAACGTAGTTAAAATGTGGAAGGAAAAAAAATACAACTGCTACCTCCCCATCATTTATTCTATGTTGAACAGATCTGTAGAGTGTGAATCGTTTACCTTTGGAGTCATCTGGGACTGTGAAGGAAAACAAATGAAAGTATCTCAGACATAATGTTTTAGAAGTAGAAAAATGCACCAATTTTCAAACCTTTGTAGTTAATTTAGAAAAAGTAGACTCCTGTTTCTACCAGAGATGGTAAAAATAGGAGAATAATGGTTGACATGCATCAAGGTTCTGCCTGTAATATTGATAGGAAAATCAGATACACCATTAACATGTCGCACCTGCATGTATTTCAGTATATCTGTTACAGTCTAGACATTCAGTTCAGTGGATGGAAGAATGGTGTTTTTCAAATATTAAAGTACATACCATTCATGAAGTATGTGCAGTGAGAGAAGTATGGATCTCTAACACCACTGCAGCTTTGTTATTTTTGAAATCTCACAGGAACAAATCAGAGAGACCAAACATTCAAGCATACCAGTAGAAATACCACAGCATCTCATGATCATGGCCCCTAAAAATGGAACAGTCAATTTGCCATGTTTTCCCAAGTTGGCAGTGAAGAGTTAGAGAAATGCAGCAATTAAGCAGCAGGTTTGGTATAAATGCCTTTGAGCTTGTACCATTACATTTCAAAGACCTTGATTTTTAAGGAAAGTTATTTTCTCAGCAGGAGCATAGTGCCATCAGAAGTCAAATTAATACAACATTTGTGAATTATATTTCACTTATGAATTGTATTTCAGTTGCTTTTAAGAGCACTGTTTTATCTATGGCATGAGGAAACAAACCTGACCTTTATTTACCTCTTTTACTATGAATTCTAATTTTAGATCACAGCCCTGTCTAGTATATATCCCTAATACCTGACATCATACAAACCTTTTTGAACATGATCAGCTGCTTTTCTAACTCTAGATATCAGTTAAATATAGTATTATGTGTATATACACACATATAAAAATCTGTATTTTATATCTATACACTTATATAAAAATCTGTATTATATTTCTTTTAGTTGTATAGATATATAGGTTGCATAGTCTCCATCCTTAGAAGATAAAGCCCTGAGCAACCTGGTCTGATCTCAAGCTGGCCCTTCTTTGAGCAGGAGGCTCGACTAAGACCTCCTGAGCTGCTTTCCCACCTGAATTCTATGATTCTGTGATAATTATTTAACGTTTATATACTTAGCAGCTTGTATGTGCAAGTAGGAAGTGTAATAAAACACTTTGCTTATAAACTCCAAGTGTGTCTGTTTTCCCTCTGGGAATGTGATGGAAATATCACTTTCCAGTGCATCCCCTGAGCTTCACGCTTCATCCAGTTTCCCAACTTTGGGCAGAATCCAGGCATTGCCCTGGGCTCTGGGGGTCCAGGTGAGCTCCTGGGGCTCAGACCAACACTGCCCTCTAAAATAAGACTCATAGTGCAACTGTTCAGACTCTAAAAATGAATAGCAGATTTTAGTACTCCCTTTCAGAGTGCGTCAGCAATTTGGGCACATTGATTTATTGTTTGTCCCTTCAGAAATATGTGATAATGGAAATAGAACTGAGGTGTTGGTTTGGGAGGTTTTTTTGTTTTCTTTTTTCCTCTCCTTAAAATTTTCAACAACTCAAACATATACAGACTTAGGTGATGCTTGTGGAGCTCAGGCTGACGCAATTAAATGTCACTAAGCTCTGGCAGTTACAAGGAGCTTCAGGAACTTTTCCCCATTCCTTTGTGCACAAGTCCTGCTCTACTGATCACCAGTTCTGTGTCTTTGGAAAGTGACTGACCTCTGGACTCTGTCACAAACCACACAAGCTTAAACTTGCAAGATGATACATCCGTGGTATTTCTAAAAAATAGTGGCAGTATCCTAGATACACCTTGGAAGGGATTAATATTTCTGAGTTGATAACCCGTTTACAAGAGAACACTGATAAAGGTATATTTTTCTTGTATTCTTCTTTTGTTGTTTTACTTCCATCAGGATAATTATTTTTGCATCTCTTTATTTTATGTCTCACCATGGATGAAACATCTGATAAATACCAAGGAAAAATAATGTTTTAAATCAGTGTTTTAATCTGTTAGGTAGCATTGACTATAGCATTTCCCTTGCCTACTCTTTCTTCAAAAGGATGGATGTAAGCTTTTGCTCTGTAAGGATCTGCCTGTCTCACCCTGCTGACAGAAATGCTGTGCATATGCCCCGTAGAAACTGCTGGCTACAGAGCTGTTTTAGTAGCTGTCACTGTTCTGTGTTTCTGTACAAGTTCCTGGTCAGTGTTTCATTACATGTGTGTTAGCCAAATGCTCTGCTAGGAATATAGTCATCCCAAAGTATAATCTACAGTGTTACTGCTTTAGGGTACATCCTGCATAGTCTCCTTTTAAACAAAGATGTGTTCATCTTTGGATGATCATTCATTGGAGAGTTCATCCATGATGTATATAAAATCTTAATAAAGCCTAAGGGTTTAGTATTTATGAAAGAAAAGCGGTGTGGCATAAGGTGGTGATTCTCCAGTGAAGCAGTCACCTCAGGAGCTCCGATTCAGCAGAGGCTTCTTGACATCTTTCCCTTGGGTCAGGTCAATTGAGACTAAAAGTATTGCAAATATCACATGTAGAGGGCTGTTGAAGGCCAAAGTGACACTTATTTACAAGCCTTTGCTTGCTGGCTTATCTTTGAAGCACTATTGATTACCTCATGAGGAGGAGGCTGTATATTCTTTCCCTTCTGCCAAAACAAGGTAAGTTATGTGGGCACAGGTAATGGAAGCAGTGAATTTGGGGGAAAAGAGATCTATGGGTGAAGTAAAGTACAACAGACACCGATGTCAAGAAAGGTGCTGTGATAAAAAAGAGGGGAACGATCAAAGCTGCCAAGAACTCATTGGAGTTACCCTATGCTAGTATGGCAAGCAGCAGAGCCATTCATATGACAGATTATTATACAAGCTGTTTTGTTTTGCCTTACTAAACTATTCTACACCCATGTCTTGTGAAAAAAGCCGATGTGCTATGACATTGTAAGTACATCACCATGGCAGAAGGGTTCTAAGGAACTGTGGGTCATATGTCTTCTCACAGGCTTCACCTAGCGCTGCTTTATCACAACATGCAGAGCAACATCATTAGGAAACCCAGGCATCCTGTCCCCCCATCCCATTCACCTCTCTTAGCATGAAAAATATCATGTTCATGGGTAATCTTCCCTACCCTAACAAGCGAACCACAGAGACCCTCTCGCACAGTTCAGCTTTCAACCCTGGTGCATTAACCATGACCGAGACCACACGCAGGGTCCTGCTACACTGTCAGCAGCATCATGTTTATGCTATACAGTTGCATTAAGCATGCTAACGTGGGTGGAGCTGGGGTAGACCATCACTGGAGTCCTCTCAGCCCTCTCTGCCTCCTCTCCCCGCTTCAGGTGGGTCTGTTCATGACAGAGCCCACTAGTTCTTCTGAATTGAAATGTTGGTTTCATCATCACTCGGAAGAACACTGAGCTGAAGTTGTGGACAACACTTTTCAGCTCCAGTTGATTTATTATTTTTAATTAACATTGTTTAGGTGAAGCATATTGGCTCTGATTCAGCAGAGGCTGCATTCTGTCCCTAAATATTTTACAAATTTGAGGAAATCAATTATGTCTATAGATCTAGTCAAAAAAACATGTATAGTTATAAATTCTTTATTCGATGACGACCTTTTCTTTAGATCAATACAGTGTTAGCGACACTGTTCTGCTCGGGCTTCTGAACCCAAATCTGCAAAGTCTTTTCTGAGTTGGACTCCTCTGAAGCAGAGACAAACCTTGCTTTCATTTCTGCTAAATTGGAAGTGGTTTGCAATGCTGACAAGTGTCTACGCAGAATTAAGATGGAATAATGAATCGCTTCCTCTGGTCCACAATAACATGTGTGGGCGCACGGGCCTGCACACATAGAAACACACACAATGTGTATGTGACCATTTGCTTGATTTTTACCTGACTGTATGCCACAAGAAAGTTTTGTTGTTAAACTATATTACAGAGTGATTTAATTTATAGTAGGACCTGGAATTATAATTTCCACTTGAAAAAACTTCTTAGTTTATTAAGTTATTAATATATTTGTTGTCATGGGGAAATAGGAGCTTGAGGAAAAGTCTCACCGTTCTGCTTTTGTAGAGATGCTAACGTAGTCTTCTAATAGTGATAAAAACTAACATAGTTCATGACATCCTATCCAATGAGTATTCCCATTAAAAATATTTTAGAATGTGGTCAAATTACATTTATGTCATAAAATGAAGTTGTACTATGATAGAACTCTAATCAAATTACAATTATTTCCATTTGGCATAAAAAGAAATTTCAAACTCTTGCTGTTTATCAACTTAACTTTGCTAATTGAAGGAAATGGTTTGTATGTCCTTTATGGGATATGCAAAGCACATTTGTTTTGCCAAATCGACTTTTTCAAGATTGTTGCAAGGTAGAGTGCAATGGCTGTTGAATGGCTGCAGAATGATTCTTCTGCATTTAAAGTCTAGCGCTTTTATTTCTTTTCTTGTGTAAAACCTAATTCGACCTGTTGATTCAACTTGTATTTATAGCAAAGCAAGTGAATAAGAAACCTGACAACAATTTATTTTTGTATGCTAATTATACACAGTGAGCAAAGAGGTGCATATGACTAAGGGCAGAATATTCTGGCAAATTTACGTATTTTTATTACGCCTGTCCATAGGCACTCTATAGAATAATAGGACCACTGTAATGAGAAATGACATCAGGTTGTTTGCCGCATATTACAAATGTCCAGTTTATTTAGAAGATTAATTCACAGTGCAAGAGACAAAAATGTGAGAACTTTGCTTGCTTAGGATGTTGGGAAAACAATGTGTGTTTCTTAATGTGATTCTGTTTTTTTTTAAAGTTCTCATCTAAAAAATTACTTGTAGCTTCTATTTTGACATTAGACATTTCTTAATTGTGCCAGTCACTACACAAAAGAATTTTCATTCCCTTGTGAGAGAATTCAGCAGAGACTGATTTTAATAGCATCAAGTGTTATAACAAAACATTTTGATTTCCATACTGCCACTATTTGTCCCAGCAGGAAAGCTCTTATTTCTGAATTCCCCATGGAACTAGCTCTTGTACTTGCTAATTACTGTACCACTTCCCTGAAGCTTATCTTCACTAAGGTTTAAGTTTCTGGTAGGGAGCTTGACTGTAAAGGAAAGCTCAAATAAAGGACATTTTCCACCAAAAACTGGTAAATTATAGTCCGCATTCTTATAATGCCTGTTGTCCTGTGTACACATGTATACAGACTGTAATTGCACCTGAAATTGCAATAGAAATGACACATTCTAGTGATGCCTTCTTACTTACTTACTGCTTGGATGTTTGTTTAATGGTGTAGCATGAAAAGCCACATTAGTGGCATATACAAAGAATGTAGCTAGGTCTTGAATATTAAATGGTGAAAATATATGCTTGTATTTGAATGCATGCCAGGGCAATCTATTTTTATATCAGTAATATATAACAAATCCAAACGAGTTTCCCATATGCATAAAGTTAAGCTGTGAAGATGATTAATGATTAATGCCTGAAGGTTTATACACCAGATCATGTGTTTAATATATAAAATTAAATTGCATACATAATGGAGATATTATATTAAATTATATCATATTTGGACTATGATTGTGCCTTACAGCCCAAGTTCTTTTATACTGGATATTATAAAAGTCACAGAAAGTTTTATCATTTGATTCATGTGGTAAGTATACCAGGGGATTCTGTAAGGTAAGAGGAGACCAGACATGTTAAAAAAAATACTGTACATACAGATGAAGGATAGCAGTGTGTCCTGGTTTCAGACTGGAGGCGCTCTTTAAGTCAAGATATCTAGAGTCAAGACAAGACATGACTAGTTTAATTCATAGTTTAAAGGACTACTGTGGTAAGTAAAAGAAGACTTTCATTAAAAATGTAATTTTTTACAAAGAGGAAAATAGGCTACAGGTTGCTAATACAGCAAAAAGAAGACGTGTTTGATTCCATGCTGAAGGGACTGGTAAGTCAGTATATAAAAGGAAAGAATTTAGTAAATTTGCTTTCATAATCTGTCCATCATCTAAGGACTCTCTTTTCAATGCAGAAATACTGCGTGCAAATGGTGTGTAGTTACAACTGCTGAAGAATGCTATTGACATTGCAAGGAACTACACCACACTGTCATATTGGCTATCGATCTTTATTTATAACTTGTAACCTTTAGGTATTCATTTTGTCATATTTAATAGATAATACAAAGTGTTACTACATCAGATCTCAGATTCATCCCCAAAATGTTGTCTACATTATCATGTATTTTACACATAAAGATAAGCATTTGGGGTTTTTTTCCCAAGAAATATTTAAGTATTATTTAAACTATTCAGGCTTCTAATTTAAATGCATCTAACTTAGACAATGTGAAAGACACCTTCCCAGGAACAGTCTTAATACATTCTCTTTATAGGCCTGATTTTTCATTCAGTAGGTTGATCCCTATTTAATCACCAAAATAAAAATCTCCAAATTCTGAAAGTTGCTGAGTGTCACAAAGTCCAGTGAGTCCAGAAATATCATGTTGTAGTCAGGCAAAACATTGCTGAGAATCAGCTTCAGCTTTATTTAACTGACATAAGAGAGCTCCAGGGCTCACGGTCCTCAATTTCTAATTGCTGGCAGGAACAGAGGGGAACAGGTTTTACAGTATATTCACAGTAAGTATTAGGCAATAGCTGCTCCTACTTTCAGGTTGATTAGGATATTTCTCTTAGAAATACGGGAGTTAGAAATTGCTGCTGGGCTACATACTAGAATATGCTACTGGGCATATTTGACGTTTCTCACAGTAACTTAATTTAGCCTAACAGGCTTTGCTGATGACTCGGGGCCATAGGCAGCAGCCTCCTTTGCTCTGCTCCCTCTCTAACTCAAGTCCCGCGTGGAGCACAGCTCTGGCCCAGGGTATTTCCGAAGCATTTACTGATTCGGTTGCATCCTGTCATGTTCCCGTATACGGCATACGACCCCATACAAGGATTTGACAAGGAGAGTATGTCTCCTGGCACCATTCCTTCAAGCCATTCTGATGAGTTTCTTGCACTCATCAGGACGTTCTTTTGTGTTTTCCCTATTAATTGGGGGCAGTCAGCTGCAACCTCGCTACCATTTTGTTTTGATCGTTAAGATGCTTTCCTCCCAGAAGGTAAAATTATGTGTTCCCTGTAATTTTATAGGGTCTCAGTACTTAGGTTTGCCTGAAGTGTTGTTTACCTTATAAAATGATATTTTCTCATTTGGGTTATTCTATTTTCTGAGAATTTCTACTATATTGTAAATGGAGATTACAAGTAGAAAATTAGGGAATTTCTGCGGGCAGGTTAGGTTTGAGTCCTACTCGATACCAGCTTTCAGGAGGTGACACCCGGACTCTTCTTTGAAAATGACATGATGAAACCTGCCAGACCTGTACCCTGGGGAAAGGTGCTTTTGATGGAGAATTTTCTTCAGCTGTTGTAGCATCAGAGCTCTAACTGTATTTTCTCAAGGGTGGAAAGACCAGTTGGTCTGCCCTTAGTGGCTGATAATAGGAGAAATCTGATGAGCTTTTTATCTGGAACACTACCACATTAAATAACAGTATATCGTGTTTGAGTGATTATGAGAATTGTCCTCGTGGGTAAAAAAAATTATTTTCTGTCCATTGTTTAATCTTGGCAATAAATTATTCCTTATTGAAAAATAGAATTTTACTACTTAATTCCTCCTATCACTAGAACATTGCCATCACCTTTTTGCATGTTTCACTGATCTTTAAATGACATGCAATATTAATGAGTTTAAGGGTTATTTTGAAGGAGAGTTTTTGTACGTACTGCCTATCTTTTGTTTAACAAGTAAGCATTTTCTACTTTGAAGGCTGGACTTACTGTTCCTTTTTTCTTTCAGCACTTTCACTATTACTGTGATCAAAAAGGTAGTTAATGTGCAATTTCAAGAACAGCTATAGAAATCTTTTTTAAGTAAGTTTCATTCTTGGGCTCTGGTCATCTTGTGTACAAACTGCTGAATTGTGAAGTTATTTTTTGATGTCTGTTGAGCATGGACATCTTTCAGCGTAGTCATATCAAATCTTTCCTCTGCTTCTGATATTGCACTGACCCATGGTGATATTTTTTCTTTCAGCCTTTGTAATTTCGAATGGGTTTGCCTGGTACTGTTTAAACTTGCTTATATCTTGGTTGTTGCAGTGTTTAAGACTGTCTTTGAAGAACTGATGCTTATGTATCAGATAGATAAATGCTTTAATAAATGCCTAAAATAGGCTGTGCTTTCATCCTCAGTTATTTCCAGGACTCCCCAGAGTTCCTGGTTTTGGTCTTAATTTGCTTTATTCTTAGGAGCCTTCATTGGATAACATCTAATTCACGATACAAAACACTGTACCATGTGCTGATGGTTATATATAGGTATGGATTAGTTCTTTTTCTTCCCTCAGGGAATAAGTTGTAAGACATTCACTCATAGATAGTTTGAGGCACTCTGTTAACACAATTTGTTTCACTTGGCATCTTTTTTTATCCAGCTCCTGGGTATGATTGTAGGTACAGATAAGTTAAATTCCTCCCCTCATATATACAACAAATTGTTCTATTATTCCACAGACTGTCACCCCAGACACTATGGGTGTTTAAGCATGTGGCTCATCTTACTTATGTGAATTTAACATATCGGGTTTTGTTTGATAACTGAACCCCCAAAGTGGCTCCTGGCACCTGAGGACATGACTAGGACCCAGAGGAAATGTATTTAGGTGATGTTTGGAGTGCTTTACCATTTGCAGGCTCCAAGCCCTTGGGGGATTTAAATGCTAAGGTTAAATAGGCAGCTAGTTAACTTAATTGCATTTTAAAAAATTATATTAGTTTTTACAGGGCATTGATTTTGCACATCATCTGAATCATCTGAGGAATCCAATTTAACTGATCATTTGCACAGCCTTCCTAGGCTGAAGTCTTTTGAGATAACATACCTAGAAGTAAGGAGAGCTGTGTTTCCAAACAGCGGTGGCACAAAGGGGTGAGGGATTACTGTGAGCGGCCCTGCCAAGATAATTTCAACAGCATGAAAACCGCTGATAAACACTGTGGAAAAAACCTGAAGTCCCCAGTTCACGGAGGCCTGCTTGTCCAGATAGGCTTGAACGGCTGCCAGTGGGTGAATCAGATGTCACTTGGATTTGCACTAGAGGAAACAATCTGTTCCAGCAGTGCCCGAGCCTGAAAAGAGGGAATGAATCAATGGGAAGAGACTCCATACACAATGTCCTTTTCATGTTACCAGGAAAACCAGTTTTATGCCAAATTACTCTGGGATCAGGTTTGTGCCATTTACCTTATTGGAAAGCAATAGCTCCCCTTTATCAGTCAGTACAGTACTCATTTTCATTCCCATCTTTGCATTAAAGAAAGGGATATGATTTCTTTGAGAATAACATTGACTTGGGTTTCATTCTGTGAGGCCGTGCAACTGTTGATAAATAATTCTATTTGCTGACATTTAAATCACTGTTGTTTTCATGATAAGGAGAATTTAGATTTTCTTTTGAATTAGCTGAAATTTTATGGGTTGCAGGTTCTGTTCTACCCCTGGGACATTGTCTGCCCCACTTAGAAAAATGCCAAATTAAATGAGAGCAAAATAAATTAATGTCAATTTTGTGATTTCAAGCTTTATTCCTCCCCCAGAAATGCAGACATGCACATGCACACACACACATGCACACGCACTGTCACTCTGAATGGTATTTTTGGTCATTTGAAGGGCTGCAAATGGCTTGAATTATTTAAAATGGCCACGGAGGGACCCAATAAGTTTTTATATTCAGGATCTCAACTGTGTTCCCGCCTTGGCCCTAACAGTCCATCTTTTCTGTTCAGGTTTGGTTTAGATGGTTTTCATGACTCCTAAGTATATTCATTAATTTTCTCCAAAACTGACCTTTAAATAATGACCACTCTCTCTCAAGCTTTTTAAAAAAAATTTATGTTGGATGCAGACAGAAAAGGACTTTGAATAATCTATCCTGCCAGTCAGTGAAAAGCCATTCCCAGGTTTAAGTTTCTGAGGGGATAGATTATTGCTGAGTGATAAATTCGTACTTGATATTAACCAAGTAGTGTTTGTACGGAAGCAGCCAGGGTGGCAGCTAGTGGTTCCTGAATAGGGAGACATGACACAGCTAGAATTTATTTTCTCATTGTAGTGCTCTCTTATCCATTCCCATTGCCCATCTTTCTAAATAAATTTGTTGCTTCGGGTAACCTATTTACTAATCAGGAAAATTGCTATCAGGGCAGAAATGAATGTTATGTAGAAGAAAGGAAAGGTTAATTTAGATTTAGAATTAATCCTTTTAGATCTTTTGCAAAATACTTTTCTCTCTCTCACAGTGTGATCACTTTTGTGGTATCTTCATGTCTTGCCACTCTTTTAATAATTGTACCTCTTTCTATGCAGCACTTTTCAAATGTGTCACAGGTGTCCCCTGTGCTATCTTTTCCATGCATATTTTGTGTCTGTTGCTGATTTAAGCCATAAATATTTCAAAAGCTAGAAGTTAAAAAAAAAAAATCAATGATAACGTATATGCAGTGTTCATAATATATAAAGACAGTGGTCTGAAATGGCCATTTGAAAGTTCTGGAAAATTAATCACCATAATATTTATTACAGAACTGTCTCCTTTATCAACATAATTATTATTGTTATTGATATTACTATAAGCATCCTATTATTGTAGTCTTGTCCTTATTAGATGGGAGCCTGTTTCATATATGAAGGCAAAGTTTCCACAGGTTTTTTGCCAAGCATGTGAAATACTGAGATGTGTTCAGATTTAGCTGCACAGAGATGTTCCTGTCTCCTCCTAATAATTTTTTTTTTTTATCCACCAGCTGTACCTTCTCCTTTGGACAGGGCCAAAAGAGCCCTTCTGCAGCATTGAACCGTGACTACCTTCTGCTGCCCCGGACATGAAGGGTAGGACTTCAGCACCGAATAGCTGAGCACAGTGACCACACTGCTCTTAGCCTTCAGGCACAAGTGCGTAAAGCAATAGAAAGCATATGCTCCTTATGGCCTCCAGCCCTGAAGTGTCTGAAACACATGGGTGACGTACAGGAGATGGTGTCAAAACAGAGCCGGAGCAGTAATTGCACACTGTTTCTGGTTGCAGGCCTTTGGTGTCATGCTCGTGACTCCAAATGCTGCCATGAATAATTGAATCTCACTTAGAGTTGCATCTTCCCTCTGCCATCCCGTTTTAGGCGACTATGGGTTCAGAACCTCTGGGTAAAGGGATATTGTGGGCATGTTAAAAATGCATATTCCTTTATTCCCTCAGCTTTTTGTTGTTTGTTTGTTGTTTTGGGGTTTTTTTTGTTTTTAGTTTTGTTAAAAGTAAGCTGCCAGGGACTGTACCAGAGTTCAGAACTGAATAGCCATTAGTTTTATGCTTCCAAATAGGCTTCATAGTTCTGATGTGACTTCACAGTGCAGATATTGCTCGATGCCCATTGCCCAGGCCTAAAGGACGATTCTGCCACAACCATCTCGGTGGGTTCTGTGTGCTCTGTCTTTTACTGCCTCGGTGCCTAACACGCTTAGCTATACAGAGCTCTACTAGCTATAGCTCTACTTAGCTGGATAACTGTAGTAATTATGATAACAGTAGTAATGTGGATTTTATTGTTCTGTTGGGGGGGGAACAGCCTGATTGCCAACCCTACAAGTTTCATCTGGATTTCCTCCAGCATGCCCTTCATTGCCAGTAATGAAGACTCTGCAGCTCCAGTTATGCCCTGTCCTGTTGCCTACAGGTTATATCTGAGAGGCGTTCGTGTAAAGCTAATGGGGCTGTCCCCAGAAGTGTGGCCCTGAAGGTCGGAGACAGTTTAAGTCTCAGGAGTACCAGGAAAGCTTCTGAGTTTGACACTTACAGAAAATTAACAACCTATTTAGACTTGGTAACTAGAAATATTTATGACTGTAATCAAAGAATTACTGTGGATATAAAGCCTCACAGTTTTTGGAGGACAGTTTTGGAAATTTACATGGGGAGAAGTATCTGAGAAGGGAATTCTGACCCACTGAAATGTAAGTGCTGACATTTTTGTGACTTTTCGTGCATGTCAATGTATTCAACTGTTAGCAGAGCTGACCAAACATGGTTTTCTTTTCATAAAATGGTGAGATTGGGTAATCTGTTGTACTTTCTCAATTAGTTGTAATGAGAGACATTTGACTATGTTATTGGAAAACTAATGTAATTATCGGATGCTATATTGGAAAATTCATAATGATTTGAAGCTGCTGGCAACATTTAATGAGATTTCCTGTTTTGCTTTTCATTCATTCAAGTATGTCCTTTAGCAGTCAGATTGGTAAAGGTTTTGGCATGAAAGAGTTTCTTAAATTCAAAATTCTTGTATAGTGGTTACTGTTCATATCCCAAACCCTCCTGAATATAATGGAGAACATTTATTGGCTTCTTTTTTGTCATTTTTTTCCATGATGAAGTTTCTGTTAAAAATGATGAGAAAACTAGATTTTTCCTGATATCAGATAGCTACTTAATCTGCAAATGCGTTATGAAAGAAAAAAATTAAGGCTCTATTGGGGGGTTTAAATACTCAGAATGTTTTTCTTGAGTAGAAAAAGGGGCAAAAATAAACAAAACAAGACCAAACAATACTTGTTGCATGCACTCTTATTTTTAGATTTTAGATTCTAAATACAGCTTGTGGCTATACAATGCTGTAAGACAGATTTCAAGACTGCATTTAAATATAATGGCAAGCCAACAAAAATATATTTATCCTTCTCTATTAGAAAAATGACTTGTGAAGAATAAAAGTTGTCTGTAGTTTTAAGTAAGCTGTATCTTTTAGTGTAACTTTGAAGTAATTAGTTTTACGTTGTATAATATGACCCAAATATTGTCTTTTTGTCAGCATGTCTAATAGGTTGCTCAATACCCTTGTTCTGTACAGGTCATTGAGCCCATTCATGTTCAATGATATACAGTATGAATGTTCATGGATAGTTTGATACACCTTTAATAGAAGGTGAAGGAAATGGCACAAGTTTATTTTTTGACCTTCTAGAAGTGCGTTTCCAGCCAAAGTGAATTGCACTTCTAGCCTCATCAATGGAAAGAGAAATTCTGGAGTAGAAAATGCTTAATTACTGCAGATAAACCTCTGAGAGCTGGCCAGTCATTTCCTGTGATTACTGTTATAGAGCAAATTAAAGGAACATTTGTTTTAGATAAATTATTGTACAAAGTGAACGGTCATCACAAGCATTTTCCTCTCACTTCTGAGTTCTTGGATTAGTTTATGCTGCTCTGATGACCTTGTCTCTGCTCTCAGTTCAAAATGCTCTGAATAAGTAGTTCTGCTCAGGGTTCTTAGCTTGAGACTACATGAAAGAACTCTGAATACTTGATCATAAGTAATATATACTAAAAATTTATGTCAGTGGACATTAAAAAAATTAAAAATGGACAATTTGCTTCTTAAAAAGTAATAATTTAATATGTGAAATCATGATGAGAATTAATATGAAGATGAAAAGTCTGTCCAGTCAATAAAGTACACATTATATTGAACAGACAAATATGAAAAGAACCCTGAAAGCCTAGTCCAAGATGTCCATTAACTTTATTAATGCATAATGAAAATGATTTGTGGTCATTCTGGCCTGTTTTATAATACCAACCTGCACAAAACCAAATTCAAGAGACCCAGGACAGGCAGTCCAGGTATGATCCCAGATAAATTTGGTGGAGTCCCAGCATAGAGCTGGTAGAAGCTAGTGGTGTTTATCTGCAGGATGGAGATACTTGTACTCTCTGACTTTTCACTGAACTGATGAGTGAAAGAATTAATTAGAGCAGCTTGGTGGAGTGTGACTGTGAATTGAACTGGGATAACTGTCCACCTCTCAATGGCAGTGCAGGGAGATGAGTCTGACCTTGTGCAATGAAAGGGAAGAGGGGTAGGTGCTCCTTCAGTGCGCTTCTTTCTCTGGCAGATCACCGGGCTGTGTCGTCTTGCTCTGAAAATTGCTGGCAGAGTAGCGTGGTAAGTGTTCAATGACATATTAATATGTCATTTGTAGTGTTTTGTATCAGTGTGTACACAGCATAAAGGAGTTTTAAAACTTAGTGGAGATACAATGTCACATACTCTGAAAGACCACATGGAATGCTCATGTGGTGGAGTCTGGCAGAATAATATGATGGGAAGAAGCACAAAACATAGGTCTCTATTTAAGTGTCTTTTAACATGGTGTCTCCGAGTGTAAGATCCTGTGAAAGGGAAGTTTCTTTCCCACTTGATGCCCAGTGTTCCTGCCTAACACACAGCCGGCTGATGGATGGCAGATGACAGTAATGTTTATAACTTGCACGTGGGGAGGTAGGAAAAGGTACAGGCTGCAGCAGCATACTACAAATTAATGGCTGAAAAAGACTGTGAAATGGGTTAACAGTGCAACTCAGTATACAAATGTTGATGGGTCTGAGAACTGGATTTTCTTCTTTTAGCTGAGGCCGTCTGTATTGCATGTTCCTTCTAGAAAAACAACAGTCTAGAAAAGAAAGATTAAAATTTTTCTCTGCAGACAACAAACCAGAGTAAGAATGTCCATAAAAATATAGTAGCTTTGCCTTAATCTGCAACAAACCCTGTGAAGGACAGGGGCGGCAGCCCACGTTCATTGCAGAAGCAGGACCTTTGTTCTCAGCTTGAATTTGGAAGTCTGGTGTTAGGTTCAAAGCACTGATCTCCACTACTACTCTCTATGACCATGACCACAGTTTTCTTACTTTATTTAGAATGCCTATGGGAATGGCACGCTCACACCACTGTTAGCTTGTGGGTTTAGTTTTGTTAGTCTTACGGAAAAAAATCAGCTAATGACAGTGTTATGTTTCTTTCTCAGCTTTCCCTCCAAAGAGCCTTCAGGAAATGAAAGTGAGACTCTCATTATTTAAAGGTCCAGTTTACACCTGGGTGGCATTTGGTAACACTTGTAACGTTGTAACATTTGTAATAAGTGCTGTACCATTGAGGAAGATGGCTAGTGGGCAGTTCTGTGACATTGCTGGTCGAAACGTCAGCAATAAGTTTTCTTTTTATAGAGAAAGGAGGGTTACGACCAAAGAAGCATATACATTCAGAGAAAGAGAACCTGAGAAGCTGTACTAAAATGCTAAACAGCACTTAAGAGACAGAATGAAAACATTTAGAACAGTGTTTGTCTAATTAAAATTTCACTGAGGTTTGGAGATCAAATACAGTGCAAAGTTTGTTCTCACCTTATCTTTATCATATTTTTGTGCTCGGACATGTGCTTTGCAGTTCCCAGCATATTACAAAGTTTATTTCCAACCTAATTGCAAGAGAATGGCTCTTCTTTAACTAGTTCTTTTGATTTTTACCCCAGGCATACTTTATTAATTATGCCACAGTACATTGCATGCATTATAAATCTTACTGTGCACATCCCAGTGTTCTCTAAATTGATCTTATGGGCATTTATGTTGGACTTTTGCCAACTCATTGGCCCAGTTTTAATCTCCAGCGTGTTTTTTAATCTAGTCTCAGTTTCACCCCTGAATTTATTGTTAATTGTATAAAATTGATTTAAAAGTCTACTTATCATTGTGCTGTTGTGTTTGACAGAGATTTTTAACTGTTTGAGGGTAAAGAGATGACAAATTAATAACACTTCAATAGCAAGTGACACTTTGAAAAGTTTCAGAATGGACAGTGATGTGCTCTTTATGGTTGCTATAAGTAAGACCAGGATTTTGCCTGAGATGAGATGATGCAGTAATGCCAAGGCCTTTACTATAAGAAGGTATAAGAGAAATGATTGATTGCTTTGATACACAATTTCAGAGAGGGAACAGATTACCAAAGAATGCTACAAAAGAAATACCAAAACTGAGAGATGGGGAGCTGCACATAGCGATCTGCCACCAGGCACCAGGCAGCTTGGGCAGGAGAGGAGAATTCAGTAGTGAGGCTCGACAGACCCATCAGAAGAGCTATAAATGAAACACAGAAATTGTGCAGATTAATCTTAGGAGAGAAAGCTTTCTGGGTCTGGTTTTGTAGTCGGTGTGAGGTCATCTGGATCCTTGCTGACACTGTGAGCACAGCTGTGGCTGTATCTTACCTTTCCTACCTTTGCACTGGCTCTAGCAGTCATGGATGCTGGATGTGAGCGCACCAAATGAACAGCGTTCTGGGCTCCATGGTTCACAGGCCCGCTCTCATCTGATGTGTGTGGTGGGGGAACCATGGGACTAATGTTAATTCTTTTGTCTTGTCTTTACCAGACTGGTTACTGATTTGAATCAAGAGACCTTTTCTTGGCTCTGGGGATTTTACATGATCATTAAATAGATATCAGAAATGTTTCTCTCCCTAATTCCCTTGCTTTTGTTCCTATTTTCTATCATGAAGCAGTTTTGGTTGGCCACATGCTGAGTCTCTCACTCATTGCAGCATTTAGCAAGAACACTCTGGCAGACAGACTTGGCTTATGAATTCATTTTCATAATGTTCCAACATGCACATCATGTTTTTTTGCCTGACAAGTGGGAGATTTAAAAAATAATAATAAAAAACAAG
>NW_008824988.1:4573054-4577172 GCF_000699105.1 Pygoscelis adeliae | reverse complement strand
AGAACTACATAGTAGAAGGCTGTTTGGGTCAGTGTAATTGAGCTCTAGAGTTGGTTTGGTTTTGTTTTTCTTTGTGTTTGTTTTTTTAACGCCTGCTATGGTTTTATAAACTATGCCACTTGTGCTGTTTCAGAGACATCACGAAGAATTAGCAGATGCAGAAGGAGCATGACAGTGTCAAACTGGAGCCACAGGAATTTGTGTATGCGTGTTTTGTTTGAGTGCAATGACCCTCCAGGAAGAGTCAGACGTTCAAAGAAATCACTGTGTAAGACCAGTTTTGTGTATACATTTTAAAAAACCTTGCTGCTGCTATGTGGGGGAGATAAGAGCAATCATATTAAAAGGACTTGAAGTGCCCAAGCTGAAGAGATGTTGCAAGTTTACATGATACCCAGGAGAAGAAGAAACCATTATCACCACAGGCAGTCTCCTAACATTTGTGGCCCTCATTTTTCTGTTAGGGAATGAAGCCATATAGAATGGGGCTAATTAAAGTTTTTCAGTGGTTAAGGAGATTTGCAAAGGATTTTACTGATTTATAGGCTCTTTCTCTTACTCAGCAAGTCATCAGAGACTTCCCCTTAACCCTGCAAAACACGGGAACCTATCAGCAAAATCTGTGCCACCAGCTATTCCTGCCACAGCCCAAGTGCTGCTGAGCGGCGTGTTTCTACAAATCAGCAGATGAATTTCTTACTTTTCAACAAACGAACTGGAAGCTGATGGGAGCAACAGAAAACCTGTCTCCTCTTCAGTGCCGCTGGCGGGATAAGCAGCCCAGGAACGTGTTTGCCAGGGAGATCATCATGCTGTCAGAAGGCATTAGAATAGTCTAGGCAACTTCAGAGCCCAGCGTGCAGGACAGCATGTGCACACAAAGTCATCGGTTGTTTCTTGATGTGCTCACAGTTTAAAAGACACATTTTAGATGGAGTTGCTTGCAGAGTATCTTCTTGTTTTGTTAGCATCTCTTCCTCTTGAACTTGGCACATGCAAAACATACGCTGCAGAGTCTGAACATGTAGGTTTAAATTATTCATTGTGTAGTTCAAATCAAACATTGTAGTGTGGCACGTAACGTCAAAATGTGTCAGTATTTTTTCTGTGTTTATAGAATGCCTTGCACAAGCGGCCATAACTCATGAGTTATGACCTCTTCTTTAACGGCCTGTACTGGGGCTACTTTGATGAAAATAGTCAATAATACATTTCAAGAGACAGATGGTTTTGTATTTTTGCTGAAATAAGTGTGTTGAGATTTGGTTTAATTACGATTGAGGGTGTCTTTTTAGACACTCTAAAAAGTTCACTTAGTTGAATGGATGTTTCTCTGGCTTCTTATCAGGAAAAATCCTGTTCTTCAGAGCATAGATAAAGTATGAAAAAATTCACAGAAATGTTGACAGAATAAAAAATATAGTGTATTTATGAAACATGATGGAAGATATAAGGGCCTGTAGATTGTCTTTATTATAGATACTGTAATTTTTACTTATGTTTTGTTAAATCAATCATTTAAAATATTTAGAAATGTTTTCATTTCCTCATTACTCATTCTCTAAAATATCTAACATGAAACAAAAAATGGTCAAGACAGTTTTCTCTTAGCCAGTTCCAACAAACGGGCCTGTTCAGTCTGAGATTTGAAAGGCTTTCTGCCCACCTGTTTTCTTTTTTGGTCTTTGGCGTTTTACCCACTGAGATTAAGTGATTGAAGAGGTAACATCTGTACCCTTTCCAAACCTGGATTACACTCTATGGGAAATAAACATAGGAAATTTGGTGGAATTAAACTTTTATAAAAGGCCTGTAACAGGGGAAACTCTTTAAGTGTGTGTGCGCTGCAAATACAGGGAAATCATCATTTGTCCTCTGGGTTTCATACTGGCATACAGTGAAAGGCTCGACAGAAAAAAGAGAGAGGGTGTTCTTGTTTATTCAAGATTATGCATTTTTCTAACAAGGAGCTGCTTCAGCTAACCTATAATACTGGTTTTCTGCTTTGTGGGCTAAAAACAAAAAAAGGAAATTATAGACAATAAGGGAAATTCCGATTTATAAAGTAATAACTGGAAGGAGTGCCACCGCTTTTCCTTTTGTAGCCACAAAGATGGCACTCTTAAATGGCATACTCTTAAAACAGAGCTTTATGTATACAGGGCTTCATTTATAGCTCTCCAGCTCCTACCAAAATTAGCGACTCAGAAATAAGGCATGTAGTCTTCCTTTGAAGCAAACTCCTATCACATGAATATTTCATGAAGCTTTCTAGACAGATGGAAGTAGAAAACAAAAACTTGCCTTGGCTACACAAAATGTACCTCAGAATGAGAGTCACTGGGCTATTTTCTAGAAATCTGACAAAGAAGATCCTGTCCACATTTCTGGAAAAAAAGACCAAGCATCAAGCATAATCCTCCAGTGACCAAAAGGAAATTTCTAATGCTTAATATTAGGAATTATTGCTAGGAACAACTTGAAAATAGGAGTTTCAACTTGCAAAAAACTGAACAGTCACTCCTATGGGCTTCATTGTTTGATTCTGTTCCACAATGGAGTGAAACTTTTCTTGTCTTTTCAGATGATGGTCGGGGAAAGTCACCCACTGTTCAGGACAGTTAATGGCAGAAGTAAATAATCTGAATAACCACCAGAATTGTGAAAGGTTTAAATCCCTTCTCTGCTAATTCAGAGAAAAAATATGAAATTTGTGAGTAGCCCAAACCTCCTTAGTCATCTTTTTGTCACTATACAATCTTTGCTCACTCTGAGAGTGTTCCCCACACAGTCTTGGGCAAAACCAGTGTATTTATTTTGAAACTTTTGTCTAAGTGATTTGACCATTTTCTACCAGATGAAAAAATTCTCCATCAAAAATTTCCCAGGCAACACCTATGTTCAGCTCCAGGAACTACCTCTGGTCCAACATAGGGAAAAAAAACATGTAGTGGCACAAATCATACCTAAGTAACTCACGTGCTGCTTTGATGAGGCATGCATTTTGTCCTGTAGTGGGATGCTAATGAAAGGAGGGGAATAGTTGTACAAAAAAAAGTAAAATATTATAGAGGAAGCAGATACAAAAGAGGGGTTGTTTAATAGATGAAATTGTTGAAATCATTTAAATGTTGAAATACTTCTCTCGGCATCTTGGAAGATCTAGAAATTTTCTGTTTAAGATTAATTAAGCACATAAAACTCTGCTTTGTGCCCACCCCCATCCAACTGGGAAACATCTGGCTTCAAGCTATCAGAGATCATAACTGCTAATAGAGAGAAGATTCTGAAAGCGGTGAGGATTATTTAACATTTGTCTTTACGAAGGATGTAAATTGTCTTTTCTTAATGATGTTTCAGCTTCAAAAATTTGTGAAAAAGAGAGTTTGAATAGATAAGAGGCAAGAAAGTTCAACGCACACACAGAAGAATATTCTTTCTTCAGCTACCAAGGACAAATTTTGCCATTAAATCATGAGCAAAAAAACCTTTTACAGCTAAAGACTCAAAAGCTTCTAAATGTTGCAAACTGCTGAGGCCATCTCAGAGCAATAACAAAGATTTTGCATCATATAAGTCCAAACTAGGACATAGTGAAATTGATCTGAGGAAGTCCACAGGCTCTTGAAGCTTTCAGAAATCGTTTTCTACTAACACTTTACCTGTGTTTTTTATAGACATTTTTTATCTATGCTTCAGCACAGTTGCTCTGTTATGATCCATCTTAGGACTAATATGAACTTATCTTTTGGTGCAAATGTTCTTTATGTAAATTATAGAATGAAGAACAGAGAAGTTTTATATCCTTTTATTGCTTAATGCTTCATAATATGGAACAAAGATTTTATATTACATTTTGAAGATGCTGATACAAGGAAAAGGAAAAGAAGGCAAATAAATGCATCTTTAACACTATGATAATTTCATAGAATCATAGAATAGTTTGGGTTGGAAGGGACCTCTAAAGGTCGTCTAGTCCAACCCCCCTGCCGTGGGCAGGGACATCTTCAACTAGATCAGGTTGCTCAGAGCCCCATCCAACCTGACCTTCAATGTTTCCAGGGATGGGGCAGCCACCACCTCTCTGGGCAACCTGTGCCAGTGCTTCACCACCCTCA
>NW_008824988.1:4572367-4572793 GCF_000699105.1 Pygoscelis adeliae | reverse complement strand
GTGGCCCTCTTCTGGACCCACTCCAACAGGTCTGTGTCTTTCTTATGCTGAGGGCTGCAGAGCTGGACGCAGTACTCCAGGTGGGGTCTCACCAGAGTAGAGTAGAGGGGCAGAATCACCTCCCTCGACCTGCTGGCCACGATTATTTTGATGTGATTGGCCCTCTGGGCTGCAAGCGCATGTTGTCAGTTCATGTCCAGCTTTTCATCTACCAGTACCCCCAAGTCCTGCTCGGCAGGGCTGCTCTCAATCCCTTCATCCCCCAACCTGTATTGATAGCGGGGGTTGCCCCGACCCAGGTGCAGGACCTTGCACTTGGCCTTGTTAAACCTCATGAGGTTCACACGGGTCCACTTCTCGAGCTTGTCCAGGTCCCTCTGGATGGCATCCCATCCCTCTGGCGTGTCGACCACACCACTCAGCTTG
>NW_008824988.1:4562942-4569006 GCF_000699105.1 Pygoscelis adeliae | reverse complement strand
CCGTGGGCTGCGGGTCCGCTGCAGACTTTACAAAAGGATTTACAAAAAAAGATTTACAAAAGGACAAAAGATGTCAATGTTTGTTTCATTGACTTTTGCTAACTAACAAGTTTTTGTGAATTTATTTAAAATTTTCTCTCAAGCATACTCTCATCCTCTTTTCTCCTATGTTGATATTCTGTGCAAGCAAAATGTTGTTTTTCTTCCATAACCACTTTAACGTTTGGAGTTAAAGTAATTCTTTAGGTAAAAATTCATTATTTTGGCATAATTTCAAAATATTCTGTAATCTACTATAATTCCAAATGCTTCTGCAGGTATTTTCTGAACTTTAATCCTTGTTATAGAATAAGACATGGGATGTTTGTGGATTAACGTGGCATTCATCTGGGATGGCTTCAGTAATATATTTTCACATGCTCCCACTACCTATTGGAACAGTTGTACCAATATGAAATTATTGATGTAAAAATTCATAACTTTTAAGAATGAATAACTGGATGAAGAGAGGTTACATTTGCAAACCTGTGTGAAATGATTTTGTCTGTTTCAATGGTAAAATATAATGATAATTGTCTGGTATGATTAAAATATGATGTACTTACAGGTTGGTAAATCCACTCTTACAACACTATTTAAGTAACCACTCACAGTTATTGCTCGTAGTACTAGTCACTCAGTAGTGCACCTGATTTAAAGAAAAAACATTTGTGGCTGATTTTGCATGTTTGCTGCTAAGACTGAGAGAAGAGCTTCCAGACAGAAATTTTACCTTTTTATTGTATGGAAATGATTCACTGGTAGACCTGATGTTGCAACTATACCTCAAGTCATTACATCTAGCCATGAGATAAAGGAAATGGGTATCATTTTTCAGCAAAAATACAAATGTTTACATGTAGAGACCTGCTTACATTTTAGAATGTGGAAATCTGGATGATGCAGGGTGAAACATCCTCTCGGGAAGTGCAATTACTGGTCACAACATGGTCAGAACTTGAAAAGTTAGAATCTAAAATTTAGAATAAAATTTGAATCTGCTTATAAACAAACCCCCTCCCAAAATAAGAAAAAGCTCTTTATGTTAGAATCTCCAATTTTAAAGCAGGAGAGGTGATCTGAAGTGGAGGACAACTAGAGACTGGAAAAGGATGCAGGAAGCCAGAGAGAAATGCTGAAAATAGAAGAAATGCTACAAGGAAAAAAAAAAAACGGTTACCTTCCTCTGCTTGTTTCTGTTGTTGAATGCATTGATTCTTGGGTTCAACCTCCTCAGCAATGTTCAAACTGCTGATTATGTCTGCAATTTTTTTTCTTTCTGCTTCGTCTTTTATTCCAAAATAGCTGGTGCTTTGGAGTCAGCAGGATAGGATTTAGCTGCATACTAGGCTGAATGTTGCACCACATTGAAACCATTTGTTTGCTTCTTGTGACATGTAGTCTTGTACTAATGGGCACGTATTTCAAAATTTCCTTCACTACATGAATGGAACTGGCATTTGGTCAGTCCCAGAGAGTTTGCTACCTAATCCCGACTCAATAGCGTCTTCTCAGGATCAACGGTGGGATTGAGAGTGGAACTGAGGAAAGGACTCAGCGATGTTTAATACAAAGGAAGATGAAGACAAAAGGGTGACTGAAAGTGGTATCAGATAGAACTGCTATTTTAATAGAAGGGTGTTTTTGGAAGCTACTCTCTGTTATGTTGCCACTTAGTTCACTGAGAGAAATTAATCTTGATGTAGGCCGGTATTTGTGTGCCTTAGGAGAGTCTTCAGAAAGTAACTGAATAAAATGTGTAGTACACTGGAAGTGTATAGAGGGCAGCATAGAAGATGCATAGGCAAGAGTCTAAGAAGGGCATTAAAAGATGACGGTATGGTGTGCTTCATTTTTTATATTTCTGACCATATGTACATCAGTACTGAATTAACACATTTACACTGACAATTTTTTTGTTATTCCTCCTGGACAACCAGTTACAATGTCTCTGTTTATTGTTCATACTCTGTTGTAGATGTATTGTTTGCAAGATGGTTGCTCAAACCCATCACCCTTCTTCCCTTGAAGTATATGGTACCAAAAAACCTCTAAAAAATCAAGATTTATTGTACCCGTTGGAAGCTTCCACCCGGGGAAATTTTCTATCAGACATCTCAAAGAAGTTCTATTTGTTCTGCCTACTTTAGCCTTTTTTCTACTTTGTGGATAAAATGAAAGACGTTTCTTTTAAAAGCAATTTTCTCAAATCCTCTACAAAAGTCAAAATCAGTGGGTTTAATAATTCCCCTGGCAACTGGCTCCTTAGGCAACAACGCAGCAATTATAAATAATACTAATATGTTCATCTGATGGCTTCTGATAACAAGTCAATTCAGAATACCTCTTTTCTTTTTATAACATGGGGCACTGGTTGTTGAGAAAGAGGCAGAAATATTTGTATGAGTATGTGTGAGAGAGAGAGAAAAAGAATTGATTTGCATACTGAGCTACAATATGTAACTGGAAAGAGGTAGGATCGGGAATTCATTTTAAGAGATTTACTTATAGGGATGTTATGACTATCCTCTCCAAAATAGAATAAAAGCAAGGACCTAAACCTAATTAAAATTGTTTGGTATTCAGTAAACAACCCATTTGAAAAATTTAATTGATTTACCATAATATAAAATGGAAGAGTGTCATAATCAAGGTTTTTAAGAAGCAACTTGGATACTTCCATTTCTGTGGCAGCCAACTTGGAATATTTCAGAAGGCCTTGATCATTCATTAAGGGGGCAGTCAGAGATTTCTGGCTGCTGTACCCAAAAATCTGATTGACGTGCTTAACTGCTAATACTTAAAAAAAAGAAAAATAAATAAAATGAAAAAAAAAAAAGAGGAACAAGAAGGATCCAGAGGAAGAAAGCTTGAAATTCATATTCTTGAACCTGCAATTGTATCACGTTTGCTGTTAAAGAAAGCAGAGGTGTAGATGTGCATAAAAGAACTTGTACAGAATATTGCACAAAAGGCCTGGTACTGTGTAACACCTGTGCCTTCAAGAGCTATTATCTGAAGTAGAACTAACCTGCTTTCATTCTTGCAATATAGTTCAGTGTTTTTTTCCCAAATTACAGAAGTACATAGAAATCTCATTTGAAATAATGTTTCAGTAATTACAGCTCTTAGAATAAATATATGTAGAACAAATATAATTTTTACTTCACAAACAGTGATTCCATTATTAGAGATGGATGTATATTATGTAAAAAATGCTGATAATAAAATGTTTGCCTGCATATCTTCTTGAAGCCATGTATACACAATCATTTCTGTATAGAAATATTGCTGTGTAGATTGGTAAGGACAATTTTCCGTCATAAAAATAAATGTGATTTTATTGGATACAAAGGTCATATGAAGAGGTTTCATCTCTTTCCTAGAATTTTCACAGACTCAAACAGTAGCTGATTGACTGAATCTGATATATCAGTAATGGCTGTTCATCTAAATGACCTTCACTGTTGTTTCCCAGCCTAATGTTTTTTTTCTCATCTTTAACCTCAATGAGAAATGATTTTATATGTCTTCTAGTTAATTGCCTAAAGTTATTTAGTACTTTCTAGCCAAAAATCTAGCTCTCTGGGATGCAACTAGATAATTATTGCCAATTAACAGTTAATTTATTATTGCAGTAAAAATTAGCTGTATTGTCCACTTTGCTTTTTAAATTGTTTATTTTTTAATTCACAATATCAGGAAGTACCAAATCAGGTACCTGACAGAAGACAAAGAAAACTTAAAACAGCGTAAGTTAATTTTTGTAAAGAACTATTGAATAACACACCCAAAAGCATACAGAATTGTATTATCTTGTGCAGGTGACTTAAAAGTGTAACCATTTACCTGAAACCTGCCTGATGCCCTAGATTTATTTCTCTTAACTTATAACACAGATGGTGTTTTGTAAAGTCTTAAACATTCCAAACTTCTTTTGAGCAGAAGATATTAATTAAAAAAAAAATTGTATTATAACTTCCAGGCATTACAGTGTTAATCAGGCATTGGAAAATAAACATAAAATTTTCATGAAGATAGGAATACCAGACCTTTGTGAAGACAATATGGTCAGTGCACTGCACATGCATGAGCAAGAGGCAGTCAGGGTCTGCTAGGTTAAATGAGTAACGTGCCACAGCTTTCAGATTCTGCTTCACAGTAGTTCTTCTCACAGTAATGTTCCACAACCACAGGAGATGTTGAAGTTCATAGAGTAACATCTCTTTATGTCAGCCCACTGTCTCAAACATGAATCACGATGATGATTGATTGCCTTCATCTTGAGCACAGATGCAGATGGATAGGTTTAATGTAATTTGCCAAAAATGGCTTAAGTGGGATTATCCAGAATGATTAAGGAGTGTTAGAGATGTAAAACCTATGATTCTTTATGTCAAAGAACAAAACAACACAGATAAATGATTGTTTGGGCTGAAATGGTACAGGAAAGCTCAGATTCAAAAGTCCGTGATATGAATGGGAAGTGTTTTACCAATTATTTTTATAGCATCTTTGATAAAGCAAAGGATTTAAAAAACAAAACCATTTATTCATCCCCGTTGCTGAATTCTCCTTTCTGTCGCTGTTGTACATAGTGAAAATCAGTGATGATGACATTTGTTTCCATGTTTGGATTTCAAGTACTGGATAGGAATATTTATTTACTTAAAACCCATTGTCATCTTTTCATTGTTGAAGGTGGTGGGGAGGGAAGAGAAGTAATTTTGTTGGTCTTGATGTCAGTGATAGGCACTGCAATTTCCCTGGGGAAATGACTAACTAGGTTCTGTGAAAGCTTTAATGGTTCTTTTAGTGCCAGGCAAGGGAAGATTTGAGGCTTTCAAAAGTGTATGAGATAAGAAACTGAGAAGTAATATGTTCAGAGCTTTATTTTATTTTTTTTAAACTGATTTATTACTATGTATTTTTGCAAGTCATTGTTCTCAGGAAATCGTCTCCAACCTCTCCATCTTCTCTGTCTCCATAGGCAAATGTTAGTTACATGTTATAAGCAGTGCTCACATGTAGGTCTGCAGAGGCTTTTGCTGTAATGCACGACTGTGGTACAAAGGGCAGGTTTCAGGAAGAATGCCTGAGCAACGAGGCATATGAAAGGTTCAGAGAGGAGATCTATTCTCTAGGTAAAGAAGGAAAAAAGGATATGTGCAGACGTTGGAGGGTTTATGAGCTATAAATTAGGGAAAATGGGTCAGTTAAGCTTAGAAAAGTAAAGAGTAGCATGGAAAATATGGAGATTCAGGGACAAATGTGCTTTTGCTAAGTATTTTGGGAAGCAACGTCTGTGTCAAGGTGCATTCCAACATGCCCATGACATCTTGGGGTTATGTGTGTGTGGGAAAGAGACAAAGGAAATTACCGAAGAAGCAGAGGGAGACAAAGGTTTCAGAAGGAGGCTGCAGTCTGGTAGGATTTTGGTGCTGAGACAAGAAAAACAGTATTTGGCAGTTTCTTAGCGTCTGTGCAAAGAATGCGAGCATTTATACTTTCATATAAATAAATGGAATTACAGAAAAGCTAACTGTCTTAATTACCAATTTCTCTTTCAAGCTAAAATCATTCCCAGAGTGATTACCTCTAACCAGATTTAAAAAAAAAAAATTTTTTTCCATGCAAAGTTAATTTAAGTCTAATTTAAGGGGGCAAACACCAATGTGGAATATCTGTAACCTGGCAAGCCCATCGTCTACATGAGAAGGGAAATACATATTCCACCTATAGCTCATGGCGGTAGTTACCTGCTAGGCACAGGCTGCTGTTTGAATCCAAATTTAAAAAGTAGAGAAAATGTATTTGGTAACTATTGTTCTGCCACTCTTAGTTCATAATACTACTACAGATAGACACAGCTAATACGGGCAGAACAAAATTTCTCATTAATATATCGTGTCTGAACAGTGTATGAAAAATCCCATAAGAGCGTTACTCACATACCTTTAGTTAGGGATGCTTTATTCAAAAGGATTCATCTACTACTGACACAGATTACAATCTCCTCAAAAGA
>NW_008824988.1:4557132-4562920 GCF_000699105.1 Pygoscelis adeliae | reverse complement strand
ACTGTGTTTTGTCTTGTAAGACACATGGTTAAAGTAGTTATAAAGCCTTAATTGTACATAATAGCCCATGTATAAAGGCTACTAACAAGAGCTGTGGTGTGTCAGTAAACACCTGGATTAAATTTGACCGCTTCAGTGGTGCTAAGCCTGTAACAGTGCTCTCAATAGTAGATGCTGAGCACACTGGAGCACCTTTACAAATTGCATCATGCTGTCAGCCCCAGAAGGCATGTCCTTAAAATTTCTGTAGAAAAAGTGTTTCTCAGTTTGATAATCTAAAGGCTTTGTGTTGGTTTTGTTTTTCTTTTTAAACGTGTTTCACCATGATTAGTACATTTGAACGCCACTGTTTTCCAGACGACTCCCTGATTGAATTGGGGACCATGTTAGTTCTCCCCATGACCTGTCAGAGATAAAGAATTTGTTTACTGTAAATTGCTCACCACTCACTCCTATGCACCATCTGCCACACTTACCCACAAAGAGCTGCATTTCTAATAATAGCTCTTTTAACTTAAGAAAAATAATACAAGATATTTCATGGATATGCATGGGATATAACTGCAATTTTAATCTTCCTGGTTACTTTACTCTTACATATTAAGCTTTAGTGTCGATACATCAATTTATTTTAGGTTTCAAACTTTTTGTGTAACAGTCAAAGTTTTGCATCATCAAGGAAAATAATGAGGAGGGTACTAATTTGCCCATAAATTTGCCTCAGCTGAACCTATCTGTATGTTTAGACTTCATTACTTTTAACCAGTAATAGCCTTTTCTCATTCTGTATCTGTGAGGGCCTATTTTAGGAACAGGGAAGTAAGATACAGAGAGGCAAGCACTAGATATAGTAGAGGAAATGAATGCCTACAATTTGGGTGCATAACAAGTGGGTACCTGGTCCTGGAGCAGAATCCAGACTGAGTTGGATGCCTGAGATGTGTTAGGAATGGGAGCTGAAATGGGAACTGCCATCCTATAATTAACAAGCAAGAGATATTGCAAGGAGAGGAAAGGGAGTATCTGAATTTCTGCTCATCTCTGTGAAACCTAGACTTAAATTCAGGAATGCTTGGGGGGGTGCTTCTGTCCACTTAAGGTTCTCAGTCTATAATTGTTTTATAAGGTAGGCTCCTCCTCATGTTCTTTAAAAAAACCCCAACAAACAGAGACACCACCACCCCACCCTGAATAGGCTTGCCTCTTTATTTAAAATCTATCTGAAAGAGGAACTGCCGCTCTCGACTTCTTATAGTCAAATTCAGGCATTTCTTTTTTGCCTGATACCATAATCACTAGTGACAGTGACAACCAGAAATAACGTTGTTGGGTTCTGTCACTGGTGATGACAACCTCTGGCTTTACATTTGACAGCCCCTCGTTTTGAAGGTTTGGGGTTTTTCACATCACTTTTGCCAGAAGTACCAGAGTTTGGAACACTCTTGTTAGACCTGAAGTGGGACACTGGGGTTCAAATTCTTTACTGACTCATCAGCATGATATCTCCAGCTTTTAAGGGAGTCTTAGTAACTATTAGGCCAGGCCAAGTGCGGACACTTTCCACTCCTTTTGAACTTGGGGCACTGCAGCAAATTATGCAAGGCAAGAATGGCCAGTGAAAAGTAGCATGAGAAGACAACTGACATTACACCAAATGTTTAAGATACTACCTCCAATGGATGGGGTCATTGCAACTGGAGACTGTTTTGTGTGTTTCACAGTGTATAACCAGCCTTTAATAAAAGGACACATTCCTCGCAGCTACGTATTTTAATCATAAATCTCCAAAATAGCAAAAATGAAATGGGCTTGGTGAGTTTGTGGCTGCAAGTGTTTTCTGATGCTTGGCTAGTTGTACATTTCTATCTGTATTTGCTGTTCATCTCACTCTGTGCCTTAGACTCATGTAATCACATCTTTTAATAGCTTTGATGGGTGTCCAGTGGGTACCTGCTTTTAAAGGCTCCCTAATTGATAAACGTATTAGATTTGCCACCCTCAAACCAGTTCCTGGTTTGAAGCCTATCTTTCACTATTCTCTTTGTGCCTGTGCACTACAGAATGTTTAAATACTAGAAAATTGTATATGTCAATTTAATGCAATTCTTACTCAGAGTTAATAGGTGCTGCCTGAGGGAACTGAAGAGCCCTGAATTTCTTGCAATTCAGAAAGGAGAAAGAATGATTCACATTTATTTATTCACTTTTTTTTTTACTATATATTTTTCAAAGCATCTGTGGCAATACTCTGTGGGCTTATTACACATTTGGGGCTTCCATGTTCCTGTTTTCACCTCATGATGACTGAGGGCTGGTTAGGGTCCCTGATTGAGAAACCTATTTCTATACCTTAAATATCTTGTTTACAAAATATCCACTATGTTCTACTGTTAAAAAATGATTGTAATTTTTATAAAAGTCCTTCAGAAGTTGTCAGACATTTCCTAACAGGCAATTTTATCTTGTAAAGACTGGAAAGATATATTCTTCAATAGTGTTGTTCCTATAAATACAAGCAATGTCAGGAACGCTGGTGAAAATTTTGAGGCACAGTCCTTTCTTTCCCTTTTCAGTCTCATACCTAGGTTATGACAGATCTTCATTAATTTAAAGTCACCTATTTCCATTTTTAATAAAAAATAGCAATAATATCAAATTCCCAGATTATTTACATAACCAAAAGTTAATTTGGTCAAACTATTCAAGTGCAACTACTGACTACCAAAGTCAAACTATTTCTTAACAGGAATTTAAATACAGATTAAGAAGCCTTACAGTTTTGGCTTAGTATTTACTTTTATACTTTATTATTAAGAAACCCATCTTCCATATCAGAATTCTCATCTTTTTAAGCTAATACTATTAAATACAGTTTTATTTCATTTTTTTAATGCTATGATTGTTAATCTATGTTATTTCCTGATTATGTTGCTAGGTTTGTCATATAGGTGATATGCGAAAGCTTTTCCTTCTATTTTACGCTTTAGTAGGGTAGATCTATTGATGAGTGACAAACTACAGGGCGTATTTTTAAGGCATTTGTCTTTGCAAGACTGTGGTCTTAGTTTGAATACACATGGAAAACAAAAAGCAATCTGTTTAATAACAGTCAGCAAAGTTTTACATAAAACTATGCGTTCATATATGTCAAACAGTATAATTCAATAGCAAAAAAATCAAACAAAGCAATTCAATAACAGAAGGATTCATATATATACACAATCCTCATTATTTTTGTAATTCTCATATTGCATCCCTATGACAATTTTCGAGGGAACAAATCTTGGGATGTGTTCCTTCAAAGGATTGGCAATACATCATTTCCTTGAGTGACAGAAAGTTCTGAAATACCAGGCTTATGCTATAGCCTGACATTAGTGGAAATAGCAGGAAACCTGGTAAGTAATTGACAAATCAATTGGTACAGATTCTTTAGAGGAAAGAGGAAGAGGATAATCTGCCCTCCCTCAACATGTCATCATAATTCGTACCAGAAAAAATAGTTGAAACCATGAAGCAGGACACTGCATAAGTTTTCCAATTTTTTTCCTACCATTAACTTATTGATGTAGCTATGGTATGATCTACCATGATTACTCTAAGTCAATCCTTTCCACCTTTAATACCAAAAATCAGTGACACTGGTTTGCCACAACTACAGGTCTGCCTAACAACATGCTGCATGAAAAAAAAAAATCTTTTTCAGATTTGAATTTTGTCATGCTTCACTTTTGTTGACTATCCCCCCGCTCTTGTATTAATGAGGAGCTGCCATCCTTCCTTCTCTGCACCACTCATTATCATCTTGGCTGCCCCTGTTGCTGTGATGGCTCAGGGCAATGGGATTTGTCTCAGCTCTCTGATCATGGCAGGGGGAGGGGTTGGTTTATGCTTGCTGGAGTGCACTTGTTCCTAATCATCATGCCAAGTCCCTAAGCTGTTTCTTCACAATTGGGAAGGAAACTCTGCAGAGTCCAAATTCCTTCTCGGGTGAGTTCAAACACTTTGTCTGTATGAACCACTGCAATTTTGCAGGTTTCAGACTTATTCCCACTGCCTCCAACACCAGGCAGACTTAATTGTGAAGCAAAAATTAGTGTTGCATGTCTACAGGTCTGTTTGGAAATTTTAAGTTTGGAAAGAGAAAGTTACAAACAGGCAAACAGAAAAAAACAATTCCAGCTGTCCAGTTGCTTAACTTCTCATGAAAGTCCCCAGGGCTTGTCCCCCTGTCCACTTTCCCTGCTTCCTACCAGCCTGGATTCCTGTTTCTTGTTCAAAGAAACCGGGAACATCATTGATGAATAACATTTCACATCTACACTGTCTTTTTCAAGACATGAATGTGCTTGGTGGCTCAGTCTTGGAGCCAGATCAACTGGGTATTTATAGGTGACCTCCCAGCTCTGTCACACAACTAATCAGACAGGCAGCCAACTGTTTCTCCCACAGTTGGGATTTTCACTCTTTTTGTAGGGCTGCTTGCACCCTCATTTAAAATATGGTATAGAACATCAGTTATAAATAAGTTTTGTGACCATTTTGGTTTCTTTTTTTAATAGCTTCCTATGGAAATTGCATGTGATGCTTCAGTAATACAGATGACAACTTTAGCAACAAATTGTTCTTCCATGGCAACATCACATGAGCTTATGCCTTTGGTGTTCCTGGTGTCCAATATGATAGTACCCCTTCTTTTTCATTTTCTGTTATAAGCAATCAAGGCTTTCAGTTGCATTTAGGTGAGCTTTTCCATGTTTCTAGTTGTTTTATCTTCTTCTGTAGTTCTTTGTACAACGCAGTGCACGTCCCTCCATGCAGTGCTCTAGAACAGGGCTCCTTCTGTATTTAGAAAAATAAATGTCATATAGCTCTTCAGCACCGCTCTGAATGTTACGAATGCTGCATGAATAGTAATTAAAAAAAAAAAAAAAAGCTCTCTCATCAGGTACCTGGCTATGAATTTGGGTCTAATTCAAGTAATAGTTTTGTCTGGATGTTGGATGAGGCTGACATTTTTATTTTTAGTATTTAAATGTTTCATGTTTTGCTTTAAAATTTTCAACTCAAACTAAACATTTAGTTTATGCATCAATTTAAAATGTTAAGAATGTTTTGTTATATAAAACAGATATATAAATTTCTAAGTACATGCAAGTGAAATATATTACAGTATAAGTATACATTATATATCTACATTTTGAATATGAATATACATGTGTACATATGTATATATGACCCTCCTCTTTTCAACCTTGATCGTAACATCTGGATTGCTTTTTACCTTCTTCCTGCCACCCCACTGTATATTGGGTAGATATATACTGTGTTGAAAATATACAGTGGTGTTGTCTCAAGAAAATATATGGGAGATCACTGCTATTCCTTTAATTCCACTTTAACAACAATTTTAAAGCCAGTTGTGTATAGTCATCGCCATTGTGATTACAGCAGAATGTTCTGATTTGCTTATCTTCAAAATGGTTCCTGTAAAATAAGAAGCTGTTTTTCATTAAATATTTGCAGTGATCAAATATGAAAATTAAAACAAATAGTCCTAAAATATATGGTGATAGGGAGAAATATTAACTATTCTTCTTTATTTTACCAGGTTGACAAAGGGAAAACTAATTTTTCTCTGAAAGAAATTATAGTATACAAATGTTTCCAAAGGAAGAATGATTTTTATTATGCTATCCACTTGATTTATTATTCACAAAGAACCTTTGAACAGAAACTGGCCAATGTATGAGCCAAAATACTAACTTTAAAGAGGTCCTTTGGCTGT
>NW_008824988.1:4540875-4557106 GCF_000699105.1 Pygoscelis adeliae | reverse complement strand
TTCATGTTTGAAAGTTAAATCTGATAAAAGTATACTTACCAAAACATATATTGTAAAATAAAATGAAACATTTCTTTGATATTTTATGTTCTTCCTCTTCTGAGGTATAAAGGAATGCACGCCACTCATTCTGTCCTATATTTTCAGTTTTTGTATCTCACTAATTTAATTTTTAGTTGGGAAAAAAAGTAAGAAAAATATTAGGTCCAATCTAATTTCATTTTAATTTGGCTCAATATAATGATTGCCAAAAGATGGTAATTAGACTTGCTAAAAAAGAATGCAACATGAAGAGGGGAAAATGGCCCTGTGAAAAAAAACTCTGAGACAGTAGGAAAGCTGTAGTCTTTTCTTAGACCTTATGGACAACCTTCTGTCTCCTAAGGCAAGACATTTAGTCTTTCTTACCTCAATCTTCCAACCCTTAAGTAAAGATAATATGCTGCTGCATTTGGGGGATTGTGAAATAAGTGCCTACAGACTCCTGGAGCATGTTGTAATTGAACAATGTTCTCTTTTGCTGTTGATAGATGATAATTATATCATCGGAGAGAGACTGATGGCCTACGTGCTAGGTTTTCAATTGTATTATTTATAAGAATTTATTTTTACAATGTGCTTATAAAAAAGGAATTTCTGATATCTAGACTTATTTTGTTTCAAGATTGCAGAAACCACTTTTACTCTAGATACAAGCTTTTTCTTACCCCTGAATGTCTCACTAAGCAACTAGTGAATGAGGCAAAGGATTTTGCTTCTTCTGAGCCTTTGTGCTATTCCTCTCAAGAATTCAGTCCCTCTCCATTGGCATTTCTGGAGAATACAAACTGTACCAGTGGTAGCCAAATCAGCATCAGGGAGGTGCAGCCTCACAGCTGACGTGACTTAAGGTTCAGCCAGGAATGCAGGCTTTTGTAGTCAAGCCTTGCTTCAAGCCAGGCCTTATAGGAATTGAGAAGAGAGTTGTCTTCTTCATTATGCTTTTTTCTAGACCTGCTTCTCCCAGCAGGAGGTTTTAAATTGCCAGAGTTAAGCAGTTTAATAATTGCTTTTGGAAAGTGAAAGTGCACATGGTTAGGCAATTTCATTTTCATTTTGAAAATATGTTTTTCCTCGTTTCTGAAAAAGGAGGTAGAAATTATGCTTGCTTATAGCTGAAATTAGTTTGTGTAACTGGTTAGGTATTTGATTATTTGAGCATCTGCCTTTAATAGCTGAGATAGTTCTGTTGCCTTAAGCAGAAATCAGTGAGGTGAGAGCGGATAGTGGGAAAGAGACAGAAATTGCTCTCAGGCTACTTGCCACACTAACAAGAAGTCTAGTTGCAGAGGACAGGAGTTGTTGGACTCAAATGGTGGATATAATGGGAAAATCAAAGAGACCCACTTTAAAAATGCACATTTTTGCAAGCAGAAATAATTCCAGCTGCAACTCATTTGGTGTGAAATTCTTTTCCTTCCCTTAGATATAACACCATGATGGTGTTAAGGTCCCTGATAAAGGAAACCAGTTGGAACTTCAATGAGAGTCCTGTGTTTTCCTGCCTTCCAGTAGTCCTCCTTGCGCCTTGCAGTAGTCCCCTGCCCCAGGAACCTAACAGACATGTAACGTTGAACAAAAGTTATCAAAATTCAACCAGCAGAGGAAAAAAGTGATTTCCTGCTATTTTAAAATCAGTCTCTTCATATCATTTTTCTTTTTAGGGAACACCATGATTTTTGTGTTATATTGTCCCTTCTAATTCTTCCTGTACAGGTCACACAGCTTTTCTTGTTCTCATGCCCCACACCTGAAAAACTAAATAGGCCAGGGAAACTGGGAAGAGCAGTTAGGCAGTCTCTCCTCGTAAACTAAGCTCAGAGCTCTGTTGCTAATCCAGTTTCTGACAGAGTTACCCTTGTTTGCCCTTGGCTAGGATTAGAAGTTAGATATATGGATCAGGAGTGTGGCATGGGAGGTAAGGAAACATGTAAACTAGTAGTGTATTAGATCAAAAGGGAGAATACTTTTCTCTGTCAAGGGAATGGAGTAAGAACCTAGCATATTGCTGTTGCTATTCCTCATAAAGAAGAAAGAAAAACGAAAGTTAAAGTAGATGATGGCCACAAGATCACGAACATCCTTGAGGAGGGTAGGGGGGAATGGATCCCAAAGGAACCGTTGGCCTCTTAAAGGACTACTACGTCGTTCAGTAGAAAAAGGCAAGTTAAAAGAGTTTGTTGTACAGCTATTCAAAAGATTTTTCTTTCAGAAGAAGTGAAGGACAACACCCCCATGACTGAAAGGATACGCCGTCTGCCAGCCCAGCATCTGCCTTCTGCCAGAATCCCCAGGACCTTAACCTTCAGAAGCCAAAATATCTGAGAGAGAGATAACATTACCCACTTAGTAAGACAGCAAGCGTATTTGAATGATAACTAAAGTTTCCTTTTACAGTTCATATAACATAGATATTCTGTACCAAGGGAAAGGACAGAGTTTCTCAAAATAAAGCAAATGATGCATGAACAGTAAGTAGAATATGCCATGTCATTTTCTGTCCAAACCTGGGAATGTACCATGGTTTATTACACAATGTGGCACATTTCTTTCATCTCCTCTGGAAAAATGGTTAAAATGTGTAAAATATAGAAGCAGCAAAATTAGTGTCCTCAAATCCTTATCTTTCAAAAGTGCCACAAAAATAAATGGCTCAGCTGAGACCAACTTGGAAAAAGTTTGATGCAGTATCTCTGTATTATATAAAGTAGTGATATTTCTATTATTTGAAAAGCTATTTGAATCTCATGGTAAGTTGAAACTAATAAAATGTAATATGCAGGCGTGAAAACTTTCTGTTTGTGAATATACGGTCCTATATGTGTATGGGCCAGAGGATAATTCTGGTACTTATTTTTTTCCCCATATAATATCACAATAATTTTTTTTCCATACAGTGTGATAATAATCTGTGAGTAGTGGAGAATTTTTTTGAAGAAAAATAAACTTGATCACAGCTATGGTTAAATTATGGCTACTAATATGTATTCAGCCTATCATGTGCAACAAAGGAAGGAAGAAGTCATTAACTAGAAAGGTATGTGTTAAACAGAAACAAACAATTTTACTGTCCTGGGAAGCAGATTGGAATTGATTGGAAAATAGATAGTTGGCAGATGGAAAGTGTATCATTACCTAAAATACAATTTCATAAGTGTCAAACACACACAACTATCCTACAATACTCTGGCTAGCTCATAGATTGTCCTGAAATGAGTGTCTACCTACCGGCCCAATATATCTCCCAAGTATCAAAGTTCCCTTGCACTCATGTCTTTTGCAAACGCTTACAGCCTGTAACAAATAATAGTGTAGTGAAATAAACTACTAATGACTGCAAAGTCATGAGAACCCATAATATAAAGTTCCTTAGAATTTGTAATGGAGCGCTTTTTTTTTTTCCCAGTAAAAAGAAGGATTATGAAGAGCAGAGACCCTCACCAACCATAAAATCTCCAAAATCAGTAGATTACATTTGCAGATAAATCGCTCTAGCACAAAGGGACATCTAAATGATGCTGATAAAACATGGAACTTCTTTATCAGATAGTTAGAAAACTACATTTATAAAGAGTAATTGAAGAGAAAAAAAATCCCTGGGACCCTATTTTATTGTTTTGCACATGAAAAACACCTGAATTTTGCATCTTTAAATTGATTAACTACATTTATAAAGAGTAATTGAAGAGAAAAAAAATCCCTGGGACCCTATTTATTGTTTTGCACATGAAAAACACCTGAATTTTGCATCTTTAAATTGATTTAAGGAATGGGGAGAGGAATTACATGAATCATTCCTATATCCTTATTGTTGTTTTAAATATCCTGCAATTATAAGGAAAAAAAAAATAATCTCAATTTCTGACTGAATTGTATCCAAAGACCCCATTGGTAAATGTTTTTTTTTTCTACTGCTTATCTTTGGTAGACTCATGTGGCCTTATCACCCACAGAGCTGAGGACTAACATGAATCCTCCAGATCACATTAAGTGATCCTGGACTGATGCAGTTTTGGCATTTAGGGGAGTCTCAAGTCCAAAAAGTTTAGCGTCTAGCAAGAAAAAATACCATTCGTAAGGGTATTTATCTGTCCATTTATAAGGCTGCTCCGACACAGTTAAATGCCATCTTTAGACTGGAAGGTGCAAATTGCAGTTGTTTGCATGATTGGTTTCTTTAAAAAAATTATATGTGACAGACTTTCTGCTGGAGTATCAATCTTGCCACAAATTTCTTTGCTGGGATTGTCTCTGAGGCTCTGAGACTTATAGCCTCAGAAAGGCAAAAAGCTAGTCAAACAGCTAGAGCCGTCCAGATGGCTTCTTCTTTATTGATGACCCACCTCTTGTAGCACAATTCCTCTGCTGCTTTTGAAAAAAAAAAAAGATCAGAAATCCCTGTTTTGTTTCCTGCATGATTCTCCCTTAATAGTTCTTTTAATTATTCTGGAAATTAATATCAAAGAGAGAATCTGAAAGACATATGTAACAGAAGGTTTGTCTCCACAGATGCAGGGGCAGGAGGGAGGGGCATGCAAGCATCATGCCCAAATAATGATAAATACTGTGATTTCCAAATGCAGTGAAGTGAAGGAAGAGCCCATGTGTCATCTGCAGATGTTTTACAACTGATTTGATGTTAATTGACATCCATGATAGCTAACTCTTTTCTGAATCACTTTCAAAATGGAACAAATCTCCTAGTTCAACAAGCACTGCTAGTATTTAAATATTTGCCTGATGTTTTTTCTGTTCTTTCAGCTTCCCGGCATCTTTCTAAATCTCTGTTGAATGGGGCCCGTCTTCCACAGAACATAACAGTGGTGAAAACCAGTGTTCAGCCCAGCAGTTCATTAGCAAGAAATGCTAACGGGAGCGGTCAGACATTTTGGCTGCTTCAGTATAAATCAAAAGAATTTCAGCCTAATGCTCACCATGGCCCCTTCAACAGGATCAGCCAAAGTGTATGTGTTAGACACAAACTTCTCCACTCAGTGAGGGGGATTTAGTTGGACTTTTTAACCTAAGGAAAGAGACGTCTTCCAAAACACATGTATTTTTTTCTCAATGTTATTGCAAGTATTAGGGCGTGGATTTTTTTTTCTGCATTAACATGGACAATTCTGTTCCCTCTTTTTCCAGAGTGACTCAGCTGAACTTCTGCAGTTCTGCTTTGGCATTGGAGAGGTTATGATTGTTTCTGTACAGCCCAGTAATGTTCTCACCTGAATTACAGGATTTATGGAAGTGTGGAAAACATGCAGCTAAAGGCATCTGTAAAACTGTTTTCGTTTTTTTTTCTGGAGTTTTCAGAAAAAAACTCTGATGTCCAAGAGGTTTAAAATCCTTTTCCTTAAGGAATACAAGCCTATAGAAATACTCACATTTTTGTGTGCTACTAATGCAAAACTCGTAGCATAGTAAAATGGCAAAACCATCTTTCTCTATGAATTGAAGATAGAAAAAATGTTTTTCTTACTCATGCTTAATTTTTCTAGTACTCTTGAAATAATTGCAGAATTATTCCACCTAAAAATATTTTCACATATTCATATGCCTAAACATGGATTTAAGTGTTCAATAATATATCTGTGATACATTAATAAAAATGTATCACATCCCTTTCCTACAAGTGAATATGTCCTTAAGAAGCTGCATGGTGAAACACATTTCATAATTTTTAATATAACCTGTCTTAATAGTTATCGTGTGTTTCACGTGACCACCTTCTACTTTGTCAGTTTGGAGCGAGATATCAGTCCCCTCGACATTCAGGAACTGCTGTTGTACCAACCGCCTGGGCACATTTGCATTCATTACCTTTTTGCAGTGGAATAATAATAATGGAAGAGGGAAAAGGATGGGAAAAGAGCAGGTCCATGTCATTTCTTTCTCAAAGTCAAGTATACACTGCTCTCTTGTGGAACTTGTACGGTAGTTACCAACACTGGAAAAAGGTGTGCTTGCCTTTCTGACTGTTTTATTTTGTTCCATTGAAAATTACTAAAAGACATTTAGTGCATATGATGTAGCAAGTTTTTTTGAACTTGGCGGTATAAATGCCAATCTTTCCTATTAATGTACTTTATTGTTTTTTTTCTTTGATGGTCAACATCCATTGTTGACATAGCTGTGTGTGCTGCTTTTGAAATTAGATTTGTGCTGTTTTGCGTTGGAAAATTGCCTTTTCTTCTCTTTAGGTGACACTGAAATACATCTGTAGCTTGCTCTGGTTGACCCTTTTAAGTAGCCTCAGTAAGAAAATAAGTGGTTTCAAAAAAGGAATGAAAACTTGGGTATTTGTCTGCATGATGTTTGTGTATAGGGGGTGTGTTGTGCAAATTATGGACTCTAAAATCTTTTCTTGTGTATTATAAAACTGAGTGCGGAGTGAAATTTTTAGAATAACATTGCAAAATATATCACTGTCCAGTCACAGAGCCATCCTCACTGAGCCCCTGGAAAGCAAGGAGCTCCACAAGCAGGAGAACTTCTGATACGTGGTTTCCTGAGGACATCTTCTGGATGAGATTCTTTGCTTTCCTAAGAATATGTATGTCTGAGTTTACGTGGCAGTTGCTCCGTCACTAGGAGCACCTCTCTACCTTGCCATCCATTTTCATTACAAGATAGAAGTATTGGAGGCTGTTGTCCTTCTGTCAGATGGGGTCAAAAATGTTGTTTGTGATTGAGGGATTAAAAGGCAGAGCAATTTTATTACCTTGTTTACCTGGAAAACAAAAGATAGATCTATTTGTGCCCTATATCTTACATATTTTACAGCATATTTTATCCAGCGGGATCCTAAAGGAATATACAGGCTACAGACTAAACTTCCCCCTTCTGGCTCACCCTGAGAATTTCTACTGCAAACTTTATACTCGATCTGTTTCTGGAAAGGCTACTTGAGTTCATTGATATAACACATACACAGCAAAATGCTTGACTGGAGAGAAACACTTCATGCCCCTGATATAAATTCTTGCTGCTACCTCTGCTGAGGAAACAATTCTCCTTACTGCGAGTATTTATCCCTATGAGCACCAACAATTTTGAGGATAAGTTATGTACGAGTATCACCATCATTAAAACCACACAGGCAGTTCTAAGGAGGCTGAATTTACTCTTGCCAAGTAAGCCCTGTTCAGTAAGTTGGGGCAGGAATTTGACATTTGGTCCACTCTAACCCTTGGAGGAGTACAGCCCATTTTCAAAGGGGAGTAAGTAAGGTCCTAGAGGTATCTTTAGTGCAAACCGTGCTTACATGAGGAATTACTGCAATGGTTAACGTGCTATAAATGCAGCTTCTAGCTCCCTGCGTACCAGCTTCTCTGTGTAGCCAAGCCTTATAGTCACTTGCTTGTAGATGGGACATTCTCCGGTGAAAAGAGGGAGTCTAAAGAATCAAGTCATAATCAGCGTGCTTTTGTGAGTCCTGCGAAATAGAGGGAGGGTTACAAAGGAAAACCAAGTAGATTTTGAGTGTACAATATTTCAGGAAAGATTGGGAGAGGGCATTTTTACGATATTCTATTATGTCTCCTCTTTAGAGAGAGGCTAAGCCAGTGCCGAAAGAATAGTTTCCTGAAGTGCTATTTGTTCACAGGATGGATAGGAGTTGACAAGCCGACCATCAGAACGGCTTCTTTGTCCTTGGAGCTCCAGGTGGTTTAACAGTGTAAAGAAACCAGGACAGTGTTTTTACCAAAATGACTGTTCATTCCTTTTTAGATGGCTTTTCAGCCCTTTCCAGCATATTTTCAAGGGCTTTTAAAGGAAAAAAACCGAAGCAGTGTGTAAAGAGAGAGGGGTGGGGAGGCGAGGGTAAAGAAAGACTGGGTGTATATGTGATGTGGAGAGGTTCTCTCTTGCCTTGTCTAGAAATACATTCATCCGGAGAAGGCTTAGAGGTAGAAGTAGTATCAGTATTCGTGCTACATAAATAAGAATCATGGCAGAATCATGGCTATAATCAGCTTTTCTGGCAGCAGGATTAACATGGCTATATTGCATCCCATGCATTTTCTGAAAGCATATTTAAGGATGTAAATGGCAGTATTGAATTTATGCTTAAGCACCTTACAAGAATTTTTTTAAATATAACATTTTATTGTTTATTGGTTTTAATAAAATATTTGAAAGCTCAGCCCTTTATGACAGGTAGAGATAATATGATAATTACCTAATGTAGACAGCAAATAGCATTGTTGGCATTCATGACTATAATCTGGTTTAGTCCATATAGAATAGAATAGAATAGAATAGAATAGAATAGAATAGGATAGGATAGGATAGGATAGGGTAGGGTAGGATAGGATAGGATAGGATAGGATAAGATAGGATTGATTTATTACTATTAAAGAAAGAGGAGTTATTCTTGTTTACTACTTTTCGTTCTGATTCTGACCAGTTTGTAGAGAGATATAAATTCAGGGCTGAGCAGAGGGGACTAATGACATCTTTCAAGCTGTTCTAATGCAGCCCTGTGTGCAGTTGCCTCCCTCACTGCCAGGGTCTGCAGCTGAGTCATGGTCAGTGTGTTGTCCACCAGGACCCACCTCTGGGCCTCCAAGCTATCTCAGCACCTGTAATCTCTCTGCAATGTTTTTAAGGATATATGTCTTTTTGTTATGTATCTTTTAATAATTATCATTAAAATCTTTACACCTTTTGAAATAATCAAACAAAGTATATCACTAGTTTAGCAAGTGGTGACACTTAATTTTGCCCAGAAAAGGATAGGAATAGGGAAAAGCAACTGCATATATTCTCTATTGCCTACTTGGTGGTAGAAAAAATGCTGACTTCCATATGTAGTAGTTACACCGTTAGCTTTTCAGGCAAGAAATAGGGAAGAGAATTGGCTCATGTTGCATAAATAGGGCTAGAGACCTCTAATCTGTTAACTTTCAGAATTATGTTGACTTGGCTGAGGTCTGGGGACCATTGGGATAAACTGGAGAATGGCACTGGCCACCCTAAATTTCCGATAAAACTACATCGGCAGTTCATCCAAAGAGGGAAAAGTATCCACATGCAGGGCATAATGGAGTGATTACATTTTATTTGTATCGTTTTTAGGAGCCAAAAGATGGTTGTGAAATTTGATGGAAACTAAGGCCCTCGTTTTAAAAGGTTTCACCGTTACGCGTATAGCAAATGGTTGTGCCCGAGCTGCTTTCCTGCACAGCTTGTCCTCTTTGCTGAGCTTCTGCAGGGAGTAAGAGTGGCAAAATCTCTCTGCAGATTTTAGTTTCTGCAAGAATGCTGCTGCCTTTGTAAGATCGGTCTTTTTAACCAGGATTCACTTTCACCCAAAATGTTTAATAAACGTTAAACTTGTAGTCCTTATTCCTTTCTTCCATTTATTTACAGAAACTGCTCATTAGTGCATACGATTGTACCTGCTTTTCATCAGTAGCGTGAACTGTGCTATGCTTTGTACCAGCTCTTCAGAAAATTGCATTGTATTGTTTCCTTCTATCTTATGACTTTACTTCCATCTTCTTTTTAAAGCTTACTAGTAGTACTGAAGTCTTTCCCTGAAGCTGTTCTGTGTTCACTAGGCTTTTACCCCGTGTGCTAATCTGATTTCAGAAGGGAGATGTATATACTGCTGATTTACATGTCAGTGTTTCTAGGGGTGCTAAATCAGCAAAAAGGAGCACAAAGGGCTGGGGCGGTGGCGATGGGGATTGCTAAAGCCGGAGGAAACATTGGCAGAGCAGGGATTTGCCAGAAGTACTGTAGTGGATAGCGCAATGCTGTCTTCAAAGGCATGTAAATGAGAGCAGGAATAGCAAAAGGAAACTTTGGTCCCTGGCGTGACCTTGCCGGTGCAGTAATCCGTGTCTCTAAACCTCCGCATTGCCTTGATTTTATTTCTGCATCTGCTACAAAGACAACATCTTGGGAGAATTTCGAGGATCTGTATCTCCAAAATCTAACCGCACGTGGATTTGCGGCGAAAACGTTGATTTGCCGTGTTCAGTTTTATACCGTGGAATTGAATGAGCAGAAAACATAGTTTTTGACTTCCGCTGGTAGGAAACAGGCTGAGACCCTTGGCAGGAGTGCCACCTTGTGGAAGCAGAGCCGCCTCGCCGCGTCCTCCCGCGGGGCCGGCGCTGGGGCTGGGGGTGACGGTGCTGTCCCCTCGGGACTGCCCCGTGGCTGTTTCAGGGGCAGCGGCTGCTAACACTGGAGATGGTTTGCCGTGAGGTACTGATACATTGGACAAAAACCTGACGATATTTTAAAACTTACAAGATTCGCTTAATGTCAGATTCTGTTTGATTTTGCAAAAGGTAGTGCTCTCATTATGAAGTTGCTGGCTGATACCTCGTTACGTTTCTCCTTCCTCCTTGCTCCCCCCAATGACTTTTGTTCTTTTTCCCCTCTGCATCTTGCCTTCCATAGTTAACACTGTAGGATTGTCATCTTACCATAGCAGAGAGTATTCCTGTATCGGTAAGGGGATCGTTCCCTGGAGAGACAGACGAAGGCACTGTCCTGTTCTGCCGGGCCTCCAGCTTGCCATTTATGCTAAAGCACAGGGTTGTAAAACCTCAGGTATTGTGGTTAGGTGGGGAGGACAGGTCAGACTGGAGGGGTCCCTTGCCAGGAAAACAATTAAGATATCATTTTATCCCATCCAAACTATTCATCACCCAGACCTGGTGACGGATACAGCGATAGGATTTTTCAGATGCAGCCAAGGTGTTTTCATAAGGGAAGACTCAGTATTTTTCAGGTAATGAGGCCCTTTGATAACCAAAGGTGAACTATTTGCATTACCCTTGTGTTTATTTCCATTCTTATTTTCCACTTTTTTTCCTTTTCAAAACACACTGGCTGGAGTCTTATGAGCTTTGTCTCTTCATTTTATTACCTACTGCCAAATACTCTTCTCTCCCCTTATTTAAGTCCAGTGCACTTTTCAGCATCAGCACTGCTAGGCATAACCAGCTTGGCAAAGTTTATCTTAGCAGCTATTTACTGTAATTTGTGAGGGAGATTGGAGACACTTTGGTTGTTTGACAGCTGCTTTGCAGTCAATCAAAAGTAGAGACATAATTTAATTCCAGTGTCCTCTCCAGAGAAATCCTTTGAAAACACTATTATAAACTGGGAATAGCATGGACAAAAGAAAGAAGCAGAGGACAGGACAGATGCCTCCGTTGTGTAGTTTCCATCCAAATGTGTGCCTTGCTCATTATTCATGAGTTCAGTACAGGAGCTCTCATACCCATCTGTTACTGCGGAAGGAATTGGAAATAGCTATTGTGTTGTTGCAGGAACACTGGCATGAAGAAAGAGTAACAAAAACTATGGTAATACTGTTAATAATTGTAGATGCCATATGTAAAAATAGGGCAGGACTTAGTTTTCTAAACAAGGTATATTGTCCTGTATGTATTTCTCTGATGCAGGCCCACCATTAACTTTCCTAGGTCTAACCTCTGGTAAAAGGCAGGTTTAACCTGCCTAGACCAGTTAGAAAATTCATCCTCCCAGGACAGTACAGCAACCACTTCACATTCATCGCTTGTTCCAAGGGAGGTCACTCCTTGTTCTTCACTTTAACTTGGTACACATGCGGCTTTTGAATGCGTCCGGCTTAGTTGTTGTGGATTTTCACTCTGAGTTATCCTGTGCTTAACACTGATAGTAAAAAGAGATGTTACTTTGCTTGGTAGTGATTGCGTTTTCATTTCTGAGAGAGATATTATTTGGTTTGTAAGATAAGAGAAAGCTGACTATAAACACAGGCTGAGCTCTTCACTGACAATGTCAAGCTTAAAAATGAATAATGATCTTTCTGTCACTTCAGCAAATGACTAGCTGCTTGTCCAGAGGGTGTAACTACTTTTGCAGGCCCCTTAAAAATGCAAGGCAGAGCACTGGACACCTGGCTACCTCCTGGGGACTCCTAGGTCTTGTATGCTTTCTGTTATTCTGCAAAAGTGAAAATGTGGCTGTTACAGTTAGATCTTCAAAGGGGAAGCAAATGCCTTTGAAAATGTATTGTCATCCACATATCCACGTTCAGGCCTTACATATTCAAAAACTATCTAACGTCTTGGGCTTTGGAGTATGTCTTGGCTTGCTGGTACCATGCTCAGTTAGCTGGTACCCTGTTTGCAGTTGCTCGTATATCAATTTCTCATTTATTAATGGTATTATTAATATAGTTTCCAGAGTCAGTCCCCTAGCAATGGATGTTGGACATACACACACTAAAACCAGCTTATATATGTAGAAAGGTTTCTGATAAAACACTTTGTTCTTCCTTCCTGGTCTTGTACCAAGACATTATAACACACTAGTAGTTCCAGTGTCTTAAGACATATATATAGTGATCTACAAGCAGATCAGTTTTAAACTATAAATAAATTTTTCAGGAGTCCAAAGTTTGTAATAATTAGCACTTGGAAAATTCTGTAAAGTTTTTCACCAGGCATATTTTGATGTGCAAAGACTAATGTTTATACTAAAAGCTCTGCTAGATATTCATTGCTTTCATTTGCACCTCTATTTGATTAATCTTTTTTCTTGGACCATCACTTTTTTCCCACAGTTATGGTTCTTTGCTCTTAATCTAACATCTTTGATGTCCCACTTTGATTCAAAGAAATGAAAGTTGGATGGTAATGTTTGAAAAGGTGCTATTCCTGTTAAATGATGAAGTCACTCTGGTTCAATTTGTTCACTGATAGGTCTCCTTTTGGCTAATTGGTCTGATGACATGTAAAAGTGTCTAGAAGACATCACAAAAGTGACAGAAAAAACATGCCCCCAATTTGTTTTAGTTTTCTGGTAAACTTTTCTGAAGTTTCTCCTTTCTTCTTTTTAAAGCTGTAAACATCAGAAGGAGGCTTTATTAAATTGTTTTTACCTCAGACTACAGGGGGCTTTAATGGAAAAGGAAAAAATGTTTGAAACCGTTGAGTCTTTGTTCTTTTTCTAAGGCAAGAACATTGAGACTCCACAAAATGGGATTTTAATAACTGGGCTTATCACCTTCACAGCAGTAAAAAAGACCGGTCTACCTGGGTTTACTGAACTGGTTAAAAGGATACTAAGCAATTCCATACATTAGGTACTTGAAAAAGCACATAGAAGTATAAATATGTTATTGTCAAAATGTTAATCAGTCCTGTAGGACACATCTATGCAGTCTAAGAAACTATTCACAGACTCTCTCTCTATTTTGCAGACTTTCAAGTACCACAGTGACACCTGGAAGCGTAGCTGCATTTCTCTGAGTACCTGAGTGAATAACGGCATCCTCTGGAGCCCTTATGGATCCACCTGTGCTAATGATGGACCATGACTAAGGCATCTTCTTCAGGACTGAGAACAAGCAGCATGGAATATCTTGCATTAATAGAGCTGCATTTCTCCATTGCCTCTCCTTTAACCACCACCAAAAAACCCCTCAGTACCCAGACAGGCTTTGCCCATACTGCCTTGTAACAGCTGTGCTGTGCCTCCATGTACGCATTGCCTGGGAAAGTTCTGATTGCCACAGGGTGAGCTGTCCTTGGCATTCAGTCCATGGCCACTTCCCTTACCAGGTGGCATATGAATGTATATTGTACATAGCTAAGGTAACTTTTACATAAGGGTGAGCAAGAGAAGAAGGATATTCACAGTATATGTTACCATATGTATATCACGAGGAGGGTATTTTCCACATTTTTTTCTTTTTTAATCTTTTAAGAATTGCAATTAATGGTGTTATGAAATCAGATATAGCAGATCCTCTATGACCTTGATTTTTCTGTCTATTTCTCCCCTTGTAATTGAAATAAATGCTTCATTTATTGCCTTGTAAATTAAACAGTTGTTGAGATGCCGTGGTATTGTCTGTGAACTCTGTGTTGTAATCACAACTGATGAATCTGAAATTCTCTGGTATTGCCTCTGGGAGGAGACGGTTGTGGTTTGTTGCACCAGTCTGGCCATGTTCTGTGAGTACTCTCATTTCTTCCTGCTTTTTATTGTCTCTTCTTGAACAATCATTAGTGTTGGACAAGAAAAACATGCTATCTTGAGAGTTCTCTGTGTCAGGCTTTCTGCCTAGCTGTCTTTCCTTGCTGTTGCTGCAGGATCTCATAATGCTGTTGCATCTCTCTGCTCTTCATAGTACAGTATTCACTGGAACTGCAATTTCTAGTGCAAGCTGTAAGATCAAAGCAGATGTTGTGAACAAGTTGATTTTCTGTTGCTTCCTTTCTCATATCATCTATGAACTGATCTCCTGAATCATTTAAGGTCTTCCCAACCTGGCATTGTTTTGGTAATTTCTGTTGTTTTGCCATGTAACCAGACATTATCTTTCTTTTTAAACTTTTATTTATGAAACAGAAGAAATCTGCAATAATTAGTGAGTTTAGTGATAGAAGGTTTTATAAAGTTTCTATGGTTACTTAAGTGTCTTGTCTGCTAGTTTAGTGGGAGTCAGGCTGAACAGTGAGTTCTTTTCATCTTTAATTCAGTGAAATTGGCATCTTTTTCATCCTTTGAGTCATTAGCTATTACATGCTTCCAGCATATTTGTATTGCTGCTCTGGCCCTCTGCTGCGCAAATAAGCAAAGCAGTTTTCCCCTAATTTTTTTCCCTTTTCCTACCTATATGATAGCTTATCAGTTGTTTCAGTGGTGTGGCTGTAGGTTATTTTCTGTAGGCTCACACAGTTATACTCCATACCACTGTACACCTGTACAGATCTTGGTGCCCAGCTGTTGTGTCTTTACCCTGTGCTCACCAGACTGTTGGGAAATTGTTCTGAGAATCAAAATAGAGTGGACCTATTCTATAGCTTCAGACTTTATTTTACCTCAAGGTACTATTTACTTTGCCTGGGAATTCAACACATGAGTATCCTCAGTATTAAAGAGGGTTTGGGGAAGACCTACAGACCATTGTTATAGCCTATGAAGGTGTAACCTTCATAGGTTACATTCACCTATGAAGGTGAAACCAAACCTAGTAATTTAACTATTCATCTTGCAGTGCTATAGTGCTTTTCTGTGGAGAAGAAACAGAAACATGCCTCTGAGCATTTGCTATTGAAAGATCATCAAATAGATATTTGTTTTGCCAGAGAAACCATTCCGGTGTAGCTACATACTCCTCCACTGAAGTCTACTGAAAATGTACATCACCCTCTTAGATGAAGATAAGGGCCTACAACTGGAAAATTAACGTTGGCTGAATTTGTTAGCATACTTATCAGTGCATCACCTTCCCCATCCCAGAAGTCTCACATATGTTTGTTATAAACCCAGTGTACAGTGTGTGAAATAGCCTGCTGTAATTATAATCTAGACAATGCCAGGAAAGTGAAGCTAATTCAAATAAGCTCTATTAAGTCATCTAACATGGCAGTATATGCCATGAGGTAAAATTGCTTAGATGCAGACGGGCGACAAGGGAAATATTATGCGGCGAGATCATGCTTTTTTTTTTCTTCTTTCAGCCAACAAATTAGAAGCTCATTTGAAAAGTCGGCTCAATTTGATATACTGATGTGGTGATGCCAATCTGGACAGCATTTAACTCTCAGGAAGCAAATCCTGTAAAAGCGAAGCCCAAAATCTTCAGTAATGGAATGTAGTCATTTTGCAATCTTATTTAATTTTGGTACCTAAAAACTGCAGGTGATAAATTAGTATCACTGGGCCATGCTTTCACTATATTTTAGGTCTAGTTTACAAGTAGTGAATAAATATGCCTCTGTTAGACAAATAGTGTACGAAGGAAGTTGACCTCTTTGGTCAATTGAGAACCTGGCAATTGGTTATATGCGTGATATAACAAATGCAGATAAGTTGAAAGAGAGAAAGCCTTTACTGAGACACTTGTTGGCTCAGAAGGAAGATCTGGGGAGCTACATGCCTGTCAGTCTGAACTCGGCGCTGGGGAAGATTATGAAGCAAATAATCTTGAGTGCCATCACACGGCACGTACAGGACAGCTAGGTGATCAGGCCCAGCCAGCATGGGTTTATGAAAGGCAGGTCCTGCTTGACTAACCTGATCTCCTTCTATGACAAGGTGACCCGCTTAGTGGATAAGGGAAAGGCTGTGGATGTTGTTTACCAGGACTTTAGTAAAGCCTTTGACATAATTTCCCACAGCATTCTCCTGGAGAAACTGGCTGCTCATGGCTTTGGGGGGGGCA
>NW_008824988.1:4532268-4540715 GCF_000699105.1 Pygoscelis adeliae | reverse complement strand
TGCTCGAGGGTAGGAAGGCTCTGCAGAGGGACCTGGACAGGATGGATCGATGGGCCAGGGCCAACTGTATGAGATGCAACAAGGCCAAGTGCCAGGTCCTGCACTTGGTTCACAACAACCCCATGCAGCGCTACAGGCTTGGGGATGAGTGGCTGAAATCTGCCCGGTGGAAAAGGACCTGGGGGTGCTGGTTGACAGCCTGCTGAATATGAGCCGGCAGTGTGTCCAGGTGGCCAAGAAGGCCAATGGTATCCTGGTGGACTCAGCAGTGCTAGGTGTACAGTGGCCTCGATGATCTTAAAGGTCTTTTCCAACCTAAATGATTCTATGATTCTACGAAAATACAAAAATATGGAAAAGTTGATGACAATTATTTTCTTTTTCCCTTTTTACTTTAATATATTTATCCTCAGGGATTACTAGCTGTAGTAATGAGTGGCTTTCTTCACTTGTCTATGATTAATTAATTAGTTTTATATCATAATTTTTAATATTTTCCAGGCCCCAGAAGCCCACCCTGGCCTATTTGCGGGTGTGAGAAATAATGATATTGTCCATGTTTGTGCCTGCAAGTATTAGAAGCTATAAACCAAAACACCTTTCTGTTATTAATCCCATCAAGTCTTATATGAATCCTAAACCGTTATCTGCCTCAGTGTCCAAACAAAACACAGTCATGCATGGAAGCAAAAATGTATATGTTTTACAACACTATCAGTTATATAATCACATGGTATTTTTTTCTCACAGGGTCCAATCTTCGTTCACTTCAGACAGTCAACTGTTACAACTCACTTTTCTGCATCTGCCCCTCAGTTTTCATCCCCATCCTGCTCCCAAATTAATCTTTCCTCTCATCCATAAGTCCCTTAATCTTCTGCTAACTCCTTAGCGTGCCATGCCAATGAAATCTTGGGGGAGTTCAGCTTCCAATCTTCTAAGAAGTCTCTATGGGACAAGTGGGAAATGAAGGGTTTCCAAAGCTTTGTAATTTTTCCTGATTTGAAAGGTTGTAGAAAGGCTGGTTTTAACTTTATGGTCAGCTCCTCCTCACAGTTCCCCTGTTTCGGATTCTCCTCCAAAGTGAAGAAACAGTAAGGCTTCATAACAAAAGGATTGTCAGATTTTTTTAAATGAGAAAGTCAACATAGGGTACCCAATTTTAGCTGAAGCTTTAAAACAATATTAAATTGCATAAATATTAATGAAGGTAAAAGTAATTGAAACAAGTTGTTATAATGGTAAGTATTGCAGAACTATTGCAGTCACCATAGGCTACCTGACCTATCAGCAGTGTAGCACTCCCTAACGGTGGGGACCTGGGTGCTTTCCCCTGGCTAGCAGGATTGTTTGGCTCAGCAAATGTTCCACTGCTGTAGGCAGTTTAGTTTGAATGATTCACCAAATGGGACTTCTACTACTTTCCTGGAGAAAGTGTGCTTTAGTCTTAGAAATCATGAATACTCAAGCTGAAATTTGCCGAGATAATTTTTCAAGGCCATATATCTGGGCCATATACCAAAGTTGTTTTTTTGTCTACATTCACTTCAGTTACACGTTTTTGCTTGCCTTATTCTCAAGGTACACTGAATATCTGAATGTGCTGGAATTAAATTCTGTTCTTATTTCACCTCATTATGACATTCACATTCCTTCAAATCCTCCTTTCAAAAGAATTTTTTTCAGCTGTCTTCAGCTCAAGACTCAACCATGCTGTTGGTGGGCAGGCACATTTCAGGCACTTACCTCTGCACTAAGCTACCCTTGCTGCCCAAGGAAGAATCACCCTCTGAGGAAAGCAAAGGCTGCCAGGCACTCCTGCTTCTCTCATTTCATGAATTTACAGCAATGGTACCTGTTGTAGACTATACCTTGGATCTGCTTTTTACTTGAGCACCCCGGAACCATTAGAAGAGCAGTGGATGCTAAGAGGTGGTATAGGTTCAAAAGCAAATTGGTCCCTGTCATAGAAGAAAAAGCCACCTAAGTCTGCTAGATACAGTGGCTGGTGGACAACTGCTGGCCTAGGGAGTCCTGAGACAAAGGATACTTGGTTTGATAGTGTAAATGCAAGAAAAAGCCCTCCGGGGTGTTATGAAAAGTTTGCATTTTTTGTTGTTCTTCAAACATTAGCTTCAAATTTTCCACTTATTAATTTCTTTTGCTAATAAGTTGTTTTGTAAGACGAGATGTATTACTACTAAGTAATTCCTTGCTTATGCTGTCTTCACCGGTTCTTTGGTGAGCTATAGTTAAAGGCACTATTTGACTATCTACTATCACAAATGTAAGTTACGTTGAAATAACTCTGCTCTTGAGGTACAGAGGCCTCACAGCACATGCTTTGTTATGTCTTTGATCATATCAGATTTTGCTGTGGCTCATTGCTTTATGACATATTTTCCCTTGCTCTTCTTTGTCCCCCACTGCTATCTTGCAGTGTTTTACAGTTAATCCTAGCTACTCTTTAGTTCACTCCAGGCACTTCTTTGTTCCAGTTGCTCATAATTTCACTACTTTCAGTAACTAGCCCATAGGCTTCTTTACCATGTCTGCTCAGTCAGTATTTTTCTTTTTTAGCATTAGCAAGTTCTGTGTCCTTATTGAACAGTTTTCTAGATCATTGGTATATTAGGTGGACAAAATTCATTCAACTGGTTACCCTTGTGACACATCATCTGCCGTCGTGATCCAGATAAAAGCCTTGCTTATGGTAATAAATACTTTAAATATTTCCTACATAAAATGTAATTGTTGATGTTTTTTTCTGTCATCACATTGGTTTGCACATAGTGCAGATTTGGTAAAATTAGGACTTTTTTTTTTCAGTTCTGAATTAAAAGATCCTACTAAACTAGCTTGAATTTCTCCATTAAAAATAGCAAGATGTGCCCTTAAGGTAATGACAACCTTTGCTTTCATTTCTACACGTTTCTCTAATGATTTGAAGCCAGAGTGTATCTAGCTTTCAAGTTTTTCTGTTTCTTTTTTAAATTTGATGTACCAAGAGAGGATTACTGTATCTATCTGTATTCATATAACTCAAAAATTCATTTATCCTTTTTTCGCATCCATCTGCCCCAGAATTCTCTCTGCTACTGCAGAGTTGTTAAACTCAAAATCTTGCTTATGGGCACAGAGGAAGCACGCCTTTTATATAAGTAAAGCTAAAAATTTATTGTTAGTATTACTGAAAGCAAAGCAGTCTAACCATTATTAGTCCAGATCTAATTGCTTAAAAAAGAATGATAAGTCAGTTAAAATTGTTATACACACACCTCCTAGTGCCTACCCCTTCTCCCAGTGTTAGGCTCACGTCTCCACTGCTCTGAGTGCTGAACTTGGTGGTTTCATGCTGGTGGCAGTGGTGGGGTGTTACGGTGAATCGTCAGCATCTGGAGTCCTTCACTGTGAGGTATATGATGTTCGTGTTGATGGTTCCTTCTTTCTCCCTCTAGGATCAAATTGGGGTCATTTTTATATGTCTGCCAACACCCTTTTACACCTTTGCTCTCTCCTCATTACACCCAAATTTAGTATATATGGTGTCTTTTATGTATGTTAGATACTATTTCTTTGTTTTCTTTTTTACCCCTAAAACCAGTTCTGTCCAGCTCCAGGTCTGCATTTCTTTAACTGACCATGGGTAAGTTGTTTATAGTCGAGGGGTCTCCAGTGCCAGCCTGTGCCCCTTCCTTCAGCATCCTGTGCTTGTCGCCCTCTTCACTGCGTCCTGTCTTCACTGCTCAAGGGCTCTGCTGTCGTACCAGGCCTGTCTTTCTCTGCACTGCATCATCACGTTAGAGTCATAAACTCTGTTCTGCGTAGAATAACTGCTTGTTACTGCCATCTATGTAAAACTATGCTTCGTATAGTATACGAAGACAAAACAAATTAACTGTAGACACCTGATACCCTTCCTGCTATTCCAACTTCTTCTCCTCTGCCGATGCTCTTCTTAGCAGCTGGTTCAGCTGGGTCGAAAGACTTCCAGGACATGAGAAAATGAAACATGGACATAGACACATGTGGCTGACGGTCAAATATGTACAACATTGACAACAAGACAAAAGGGAAAAGATTCCCCCCTGCCCCCGCCACCCCCGCCAGAAAGGCTATGGAAATATGAAGAAATGCACAGACAATGGATTCTGCAAGCCTTCCAGAGAGAAACTGAGGGCACAAGGAACAAATTCCCTTCCTTTGTCCTTAGGGATTATATGGTAAATGGAAGATCTGGGGTTTTTTTGAAAAGCAATGAGAATGAAAATCTGGAAATCTGCATGCAGTGATTTGGAGAATTCTTTAAAATAATACTTTTCCCCTCTTTGAAAGCAATTTAATTTTATTTAATTGTCCTGTGATTCTGCTGGAAAAAAAACCCTCCCAAACCTGTTGCATATGTGTTTTCTTCTTATATACATAGTTCAATACAGTTTACGTGGGGAATGCCCAGGATGTTTTGTATGGCAACTGACATACACTGCTGAAGTAGGACTTAAAAGCTTTAAACAATGTAAATTAAGTAATAATAAATGTTATTATCACTTATATTCTTTTCTTACAATCTCTATAGTGTTATTATAGGTATAGAAAGCCTTAAATAATAGCAGAAAGCTTTATAGCTTATAAGAATTTGTTAAACATAAAGACAATTTTTAATATGTGGTGGTAAGGCTTTTTGATGAGACCCATGAAGTATTCTGGAAAAACACATTGTACTGCCATTTCATTGATCTAAGGTGGCAGATGGAAGCCTTACCATCTGCAGTACCACCTAATTTCAAAGAGAATGCATTAACAGAGATGGAGTATAGCAATTTTTAATGTAAATAATGTTTTGCTTTTCTGAAAGGGCCCATTTACAATTTTGAGGACATTAGACTTCTGCCCTGGCTTCTTCAGCACTGTAATTCTGCAATGGGATTAGAGAGCCAGTTTGAGATTGACAATTAACTTCTCGCTTGTGCTGCAAAGCTTCCTTTTATATTTCCGTAAAACTGAACAAATAACTGCTACTAAAGTTTTGCTCATCAACTAGTAAGTGGAAGCCATTTAAGGCAGAAATGTAGGGTTTAGCTCCAGCTGCTGTTCTAATGTTGCAGAAAGCTTTTGCTGCAGTTCGTTAAATTCAACTTCAGGCAGTCACAAAACTGCCAGCTAATTATTTTTTTCTTTCCTTGGCTGAATGAGACCTGGCATCACCAATTTCCACTCGTAAAATGGAGCTACAGAATTCTTCATTCTCGGAGACTGAAGAAATAGAGCAGTGAGGAAGATACCAACATAATCCTTAAAAATAACAGGTAACACTGAGCCGGTGAAACTTTATTTCCTACCAGTTTGTCAGACTATCTTGGGAGTCAAGCTTTGGACGGGTCATTGGTTCTTTGCTAGTAGGTCATAGGGCCAGTATTAATAACTGGTAGTTTATGTTTTGGGGACTAATAACCAGATGAATGCCTAACAGAGCCTGTTTAAAGAGAGTGATTCCAGCAAGAACTGGTCCTTGCAGAAGAAGCCAGTGAGGGAAAGAAACGAGGGCCTGCATGGCCTGCTCGGCCACCTGGAGATGTGGGTTACATGGGTTCAGCTCTCTGGTTGAAAAGGAGCAGACCTGCGGCTGAGAAGTATTATTCTTCAGTACTGAGTATGTGAGGTGTTTTAATCTCTATTATGTTGGTTCAAATCAAATTCAGTGATGAAAATTTCTTTCATTTTGTGGAATATCAAAACTAAAAGTGAGATCCAAAGCTAAAATACACACGTATGGAGACTCCTCTCCTGACCTTAAGTACAGAATATCGACCGGAACTCAGCTCTTTGTTATCACATCTATGATGCTACACATCTCTGAGAAATTGTTTTAAATATACCCTGAGATCATCTGTACTACCCACGATTTTAAGTTGTTGGTACAGCTTATAGATAAAGTAACTAAAACCAGAACATCCGTGTGTGTTTAGGGTAATATTCAGAAATAGGAAATGTGAATACATAACCTCCTGCCATGGAGCTGCTCACAGGAATCAGAGTTTTGGTTGACTTCTGTGGTGATTTACTCTCCAGGGACTTCACAAATGGAGAACATTTCCAAGCCAGTCCACCAAGCTTTCATCCCAGGATTCTTGGAAAAGTAATAGATACTGAGTATTTGAGCTTCTGTTAATCATTGTTTATTGTCATATCACAGTCAGGTTTCCAAAAAGGGAGTTCTCCACTCTGTTATAATTGTACACACAGAGGAGACAGACTTTACTATGATTTTACAATGAAAATTAACACAAAATGAGTATAACAAGGGAACAGTAGAGAAAAGTGTAAAGTAACAGCAATAGAATGTTGTGATTGAACCTGAAATGTGTAGAATTAGGGATCTTCAAGGTTTCCAAATACATGGAGCTTTGGTTGCATGAAGAGAGGAAACAAATTATTTCAGCCTCAAAATTCACATTTTAAGTACGCACATTTTTGCTTTTGACAGCACGCCTTCAAATACCTGTAAGTTGTCAAGTGGTAACTATTATTGTCTAACCATGATCTTAAGAGTGAGAAGACACATCAAAAGAGAATTAAGGCTATGACAGCAATCAGTGCAAATCAGAAAAGTTCCAGGTAAGGATGAAATCTGGCATTTGCTTCAAGCACCAAGACACAATGAGGGCATAGGAAAAAAGTTGTTAAGGGAATCAGGTTTAGGGTATGAAAGCAAGACATGATACGTCACCCTTCCTTTGTTTTTCTGTGACAGTTTTCATATTTTTTTTCTGTGGTACAAGTTGTGTAAATAAGTTTGGGTTCAGTTTGGGAAAGGTTTTTGTAGGGCTTCATTAGGCAGTGCAGTAAAAATAATCTGTCAATACTGGACAGCCAACAAACTGTGAATGCGCATTCACAGAACTGTTAACTAAATTCTGGTCATGGGTTCAAATTATATTGCTATTTCCATATATGCATCTCAATGAGCAGCACTGGGAAGAATTAAAAAGCTGATATTTAAGTCACAGTTTGACATGGATAGGTAAGAAAGAGTTTTTGTTTATATAATTGTTAGGGGAAGGAAAAAAAAAATTAGATTTTCTTTCAAACCCAACACTGAATTTGTGATGAAACATTTTTTATTTGTAAGCTAAGCAAAACTAATCTGATATTTGTTGAGAAACAAGTAAGTAATCTTCTGCCATTTTAAAGAAATATAATGACAATATGAAGGGTATTTTTGAAAATAAACAAAAACTCATTCACTTTATAATTTCAATTTCAGAATAGAATTCTAATAAACTTCAGGGCTAGGTTCTGAATACAACCCACAAAATTTTAAAACATATGTGGGAGCCACCAACCCCTCATCTATAAACAGACAAATACCTAATCTTATTTTCTCTAAAAAGACAAAGGATTTGTGAATACATAAATGCATAGTAATAATTAAATATGTTCAACCTTGAACTGTTTGAAATGTGATTTCTCTGAATATGGAAAATAACAGTAGCTACGATCATGGATTATGATCCTGTGGCTAAGTTTTAGCTTTACCACAGTGACAAATTGCAGGACTTTTTCCCTTACCCAAAGGGGACCCCAAAGCAGACACGGGGCTCCCAACAGAGCCTTATGAGGGCTGGGGGCACTAATGACCTCCTTCAAGCTCTTGCCAACGCAGCCCTGTGTGCGGTTGCCTCCCTCATTGCCAGAGTCTGTGGCTGAGTCATGGTCAGCGTGCTGTCCACCAGGACCACCACCCCTACGCCCTTTTCAGTAGGGCTGTTACCTCAGCAGACTGGGACAAGCAGGATTAGGTAGCATCCAACAGTATCAGCTTGTCAAGGCAGCTCAGAATATTAATACCAGAAATGGCTTATACATGAGGCTCCAAGGGTCATCTTAAAGCACTGCCACATGTGAGTACCAGCAGATTGGTGTTAACGTCTGCCACTCTGGGACTACTGTGCTCTCTTGAGGCTCAACCCTCTCCCGGTGCAAAGTTGCCTGACGGCAAACAGAAAGAGCAACAGCATCTGCCAAACGTCGCTTAAGGTGTGCCTCACAGTAAGCCTCGCAACCTTTCAGATCAAGCAGGACTTAGCAAAGATGCCCATTTTCAAAAGGATGTAGGAGATGCTTCACCAGCATGTCACCACAGGACAACCCCCTCCATGGCCAGGGGCACTGCCCAAATGAAGGTAAGCTAAACGAGTCACCTCCTCCCTCTGCTGAAATATAAACTAACAGGCAAGCAGATACTAAGACCCACTGCCCCCCCCAAATCCCCACCCCCCTGAAAAAGTGCAAATCATTTGTTCATCTTCCTGGTCATTAGCTGCTTTTGGATAGTTATTCAGCTTCGCTGTGTCTAAGAAAACAACCAGAAGATTCAGAAATAACCTTTTCTGTAGTCAAATTGTGCTTACTGATGCCAAACAGATCCTGAATGGCTGCTTAAGCTC
>NW_008824988.1:4487598-4532224 GCF_000699105.1 Pygoscelis adeliae | reverse complement strand
TTATTTTCTAGACTTAATACCATAGATCTTCAGATTACTAGAAGGCTAAAATATTTACAGTGCTCATCTAAGCCTTTTGATTTACCTCTCTGTTTATTTCCTTTCATTATACTTGTATTGGAAAATTGTATTCTCCTGGTTTTGTTTTTCTAAATAAAGAATACATTTCCCAATCCGTAAGCCATTACTCTAGAAGTCTCACAACCAATTGCCAAAGTCCTACTGTATGTTTTCTTTACTGAATGTGAAGACCTTATGATCTTCATTAGCATACCATAGGTAATTCTCTTCTGCAGAATTTAAATGAGAATTTTAATTTTCTTCTCACAAGTATCTTTTTTACTTGTTTGTAGAATTCTGCCTGTACGGAATTAACCAACTTTAAATGATCTAAACAATTCCTCTATTAAATTGCAGGTGGGAAGACAAGCCCAATGCTTCTGTTATTTTTCTGTGGATTTCAGCAAGAGAAAATGTAGGGAGGAGATACTTTTGAAAATCCTGAAATGTCTCTAAAATCAGAGTTGTGTGCTCTCAAAATTGGGTTTAAACCTTTTAAGGGTTAGCCTGGAAAGGTTCCTGGGGAGGTAATAACTAATGAAATTGAACAAAACCCCATGAACTGATGTGTAAATATATGCTGCAGAAACGGACATGGAAAACTTGAGTTTTGGAGAGCACAGAGACAGAATAGGGTCAATTATGAAAACAAATGCAGAGTCACTTTTCGTCCTAGGTAATCAACAACAAATTCTTGATTCTAGAAGAAATTAGAGTGAATTTGGTAACAGTTATTCAACAACTGGAATGTAAAGGACAAATTTATTGATTGCATTGGGCATGTTTGTTTATTTGCAGGAGGGGGATTTTGTTCCCTGTTCCTTCTTGTACAGGGACACAGACAGATTCAGCTTCACTGAAGTGAATAGATGTCTTTTAGTGAGACCTTGATCCACCCCTTATTCTCCACAGATGGGTTATTCTTCCTGACCTAAAAATGGCAATTAAGGAAGAAAATTTAAGACACAATTGATTTATTGGATTTACTGGATATTTAATTGATGAAGTAAATAAGCATTGTAAATTTCTATGTCAACAGGACTGTAGCAGTGGGCTTTGATAGTTACCTTAACATTAGAAAGTATTTTTCTTTCTTTTTAAAGAGAAATCCTAATTTTAACAAGGGTATATAGGCTAATTTCTTTCAGAAAAAGAGACCATTTAAAAGGTGGTCGTATTTTAGGGATCTGGCTTTTATTGTTAACTATCCCAGCATAGTATACACTACATCTGTTAAAAAAAGACATGAAATGATTTTGTGTTTATATTTATTGTGAGCAATACATCAGTTATGTAAAAATAACCCAGATGAAAATGTAAGATTTGTTACATTTTCATATCATCTGTATTAACTGAATAAAGCTTAGTGACAATATACACAAATTTGCAGTAGTTGTACGTAAACATTTTGTGCATTAAAAAAGAAATATACATAATTTAAAAAATAAAAATGCATTACACAATTTACAAATTAACATTAACAAAAAAAAGGTAAACATTCCTCAGACAGCTGCCTCCTTGTTCTACAAAATAAATATTCAAGTAAATTAAGTTAGGCAAAATAAACTCTTAACTTTGGGTGAGCACAATTTACATAAAGGTAAAAAGACAGATTTCCATTTCATTCAAGGTATATTTTACAGTGATTTATACACAGAGTTTTTAAATTGGACTCTTCAGATTGTAATATTGGAAAACAAACTTTATTACATTTTGGCAGGAGAAAGGGAGTTTCAAAATTGATGCTTTATATCAAATATAAACAAGCTAGTGCAGTTGCACTAAAGCTTCAAAAAGGAACTGCTCCAGGACTCAAAGCAGACACAGTAATCTAGAAACTACAGATTTAGAAAGGAAAATACAAACCACCACATCAACAGGAAAATGTCTACTTTGCTATTTTCCGAATGGTTTATTTGATCACTGGAAACATTACTTTCACAAACTAACAATCTACAGTAGTGGCTGCTTTAGGCACTGGATTTGTAGAAGCACTCTGATTTTTAAAGCAAATTGCTTTTCATTCTAAACTGATAATTCACCTATTATTTATTTCTGTTTCAATGCTAAAGGGCTTAATCACTTTTGCAACTTTCAGCTTTACATATAATTTCAGCTGTCCTTATAGCCTAATTTTGTTTTTCTTGATAACGAGGGAAGCCCTTCTGGCTTCAAATTTCTGTGCACTTTGTTCATTAAAAAAAAAAAAAAAAGCACTGTAGATTTTAAATGCAGCACTAGTACAGCACTGCACTAGATGCAGATGTGCACCAGCAAAATTCACTGACCAGATATAAAATGTAACACATACTAAAATACTTGCATGGATTTCAAAGGCCAAACATACTTAAAAAACCCCTCCTATCTCTTTCTTCATTTGTCCATTTCATACAGCGAGAAAAAGGAGATGGCATACCTTTAACTTCAAGTTATTAAATTCTTAGATTTAGGACATAAAAATCTTCAAGGCAAGAACTAGGCAACAGCTCCTGCTAAGACCAGCCAGTATAATAAATAAAGAGGACTCATTGCCAATGAAAGAAACCCCGTTCCCTCAATTCCCTATTGGTCCAATACTATTTGACAACACAGAATCAGACTTTTAAAAGCACAGAAATAATGATTAAGCTTTTTGTCTCCACATGATAGTTACCATTCTTTAAAACTTTATAACTTTTCCACGTTATTTTTTGTATGTCTGATAAAATAGGTATCAACTAGGTTTTTCTTGTTTTCTACTCAAGAATGCCGAAGTAATTAAATTAATCAAGATTTGGGTTTTTTTCCTATGGATCTTTACAAAGCAATGTAAGACTGAAGCCCCCAGTCCTGCAACACGTATATGAATGAACCACTGCTGTGGCAAGAAGGCCATGGCACTTCACCGGCTGGGGCCAGATCAAGATATAAAATGAGAAATTAAACCTGTACAAAAGATTGTTACTGCTGTCCCTCTCTGCTCATCATTGCCATTTGGGGAATACTTATGCAGTGGGAGGAAGATCATTTTCTTGATGCAGTAACACCACACTGGTAATATAAGTAAGTCAGCTAAGTTAAAGTAGGACCGTAATCTCTCTTGAACATTCACAAAATGCACATTGGTTCCAAGAATTATTCTACGTGGAACAAAAGTGTGTATTTTTAAGGACCGATATTACCCATTGATGTCCACAAGAGTCTTGTCATCGATTTCAGTGGGTCTGGGCCAAAGTTCGCAAAGCTACAGTTTTATTCAGTATGCAAAAACTGGTGCTTCTTGAGTAAATAACGTCATGAGTAGGCAGAAATGGTTTAGGTTATAAAAAAGACCTGAGAACCTAATATTGAACTTTATATAACAATTATTTTTGAGAGGTTGCCTGATAAAGTTTTGTATTGCTTAGTAGTGGCACAGTCACTTATATGTTCAGGCTACACATAGAAGCCATTTGATGAGAATAACCTTTCTCAGGTGACGAATCACATCTGTAACAGGCATGTAGATAAAGTGGCAAGTCAATGAGCTTCATGTCGGAAGCGTAACACTGAAACGCCATAAGCATGGAAGAGGTTAACAGTAAGTTTTTATACTGTCAGAGTTTTTAAAAAAGTCATGAGTATTAAAATGCCAGAACTATTGGTCTTATTGTTTACTTGCCAGTACACTCAAGAGTTTAACTGAATAATTAAAAGAGTCTATCCAATTATCCTAATTAGAAAAGACAAAAGGGCTCTGAGTATTGCACTGTCAGCAACAGCGAAAATGCTTTCACTAGCGGCAGGAAAAAAAAAGCAAAACCATTTTATTTTAGTTGAACAAATGATCAGAATACCTTTTTAGACAGTCAGTATGTCACTCAAGATTACAGGGCAACCACTTTTCTTTTTCTTTTCTGTTTTTTTCTAACAAAGTTAACAAATATAAAAAATCTAGTCATAAACAGCCTTCAAAGTACAATTAGAAACCAACAGGACAATCTATACCAGTATAGGTAGATGGGGCAAGAAACTAGACACTTGTATTACTGCCATGATATAGACTACAAATGGCTGCTGTGACGAGGAACGGTGTGTACAGTACACGTCGTTAGCCAATTCCATCCAGTCGCAGTCCAAACCGAACGCTACTCTCTTCAGGATTCAAGACCTGTCTACTTGACACTCCTTGCACAAGATACATCATCATCCTTTCTGAAAAGAGGCAGTTTCTATGGCAATACTAGTTAAGTGCATATCATGCTGCACTAATATAGTGCAAAAATTTGCCTTACATGTAGCAAAAAAGATGCAGGCAACAGTTTGAGTTAGAGGAAGTAGAAACGTATTGTAACATTTACAATGGGTATTCTTTTTCCAGACAGCAACCGCTAGAAAATACTGAATCTGAGAATGCCTCCTTTCTGGATGTACATACGAGGCTTTTATACTTTGGAGTGATAACAGGACAGAATTTTGCAAGTGAGTCATTGCCCTCTGAAATGCAGGTTAACACAAGTTATCATCAACTGGCAAACTGTTGAACTTGCTCAGTGGGTTAATCCCAGTTAAAAGTTAATATTGTACTAAGCACTAAAATGCTCTTTAACAAGTATATAACCTGATAGAGTAATACATATGATTCAACTGAGTATATATGTTATGCTCGAATATAAAGAGTCATAGACAGCTTGGTACAAACTCTTCATGCGTACTGATTATACTTGGTTAATGTTGCAGGGGCTTTCAACTGTTAATACTATGTCAGCTACAGTATTCTGGAGACAGAAGTGGTGCTTATAGTTTGTAAGATTGAGGAAAGACCACAAATCTCCAACTGCAGTGTCTATTAACGTGATTCTGCCAGATTTCTCAGTGCTGATGGTCTAAAGGAAAGCAATAATACCTTGAATATCCATAGGCATTATGAAATCCATCCTTCTTTATCTATGGCGCAGTTACAAAAAAGAAAAAGTCAAAACACTTAATCCACTCCATAGAAAATCCCTGTGGCTTTGGATACCTTCTGATTTCAATCCATTAATTTAGACTCCATTTGTCACCATGAGAAGTTACATTTTACATATCTGCATCTCCATCATAAGCCAAGGTTAAAGGTTTCAGTCGGTTGTTCTGCCTTCTCTGGGGCTTCTTTGGCTTTTTGCTGAAACAATAAGATAATTTGTAAATAGAACAAGAAACTAATAACATAGCAAAGATGGATTTCAATCTTAAATGAAAGATGAGTGTGTTGTTTTAAGAGAATGCATTTGGTTGTTCATTTGTAAAAGCCATAAGCCTAAAACCTTCACTTGGATCAGTAATGATCTCTTCATCAACCCAAAGCAACATCTAATTGAAAGCTCAGTTGTTCAGAAACAGGCTGTTACGGTGCTGATGTGACTTGATGAAATCCTTGGCAGGTAATCCTGCAAGATCAGTCCATTTTCAGAAGAACCCAGAGCCTGCAGTGCAATATTTGGTCATGTATCAAAGCCGCAATCAGGTTCTTTTAAATTATATGACTCAAATCTTAACCTCTCTTGACACATCAAGGGTTTCCACAGGAAAGTTCCATCTTTTGATTAGTTTTATCTCATTATACTTGCTGGAATGACTACAGTTAATTCTAGATGTTATAAACAAACCAGTCATAAATAGCAGGGATATGGTTGTTAACCATAACCATTCCCTGTCTAGCCTTGAATTAGATTTTAATCCAGCAGTATTTCCAATCCATTTGATATAGTTTTAAAAAATTATCAAGCCAAAGGAAAATGCATGTTTATGCGTGCTTTAGTACTTGTCTTCTTTTAGAGTGTAATATAAGCATTTCTTTAAATCAGGCCTGTCCATCCTCAGTCTCGTCCAAAATCTTACATCTCAGCTATGTCAATTAGGCTGCCCAAATCTAAATCTTTGTTACCAAACCAGTTGTTACAGTGGCTTGCAGTGGCCACAGATTCCAGGCCGAAGAACCTCCAGTGGAGTTGTATGTTAACGGATTTTCTTTTCCTCAAAAAAGAAAAGATTTTGTTCCTTACTTAGACATAAGTGAGATTTTGGGGAACGTTTACTAAAAAACAAACAAATCCAGAAGCCCCCCAAATGCCTACTAATGCAGTACAGCCAAGAGCCTGACGTGTATGACCACACTTCCCTCACCTTCCACCTGCACAGTCATTTGGATCAGAAATTCCAAACAGGACCTAGAAAACTTCAGGGAGAGCATTCTCAAAGGTGACTTGTTCTTGCAAAAAAACTTTGCTTCCACATGCATTACGATTTTTCAACAAAATATTATTTCATGTATGAAAAACACATGAGAAAGTTTTCAGACTTTTTTTGGTTGTGTACCTCCATATCCTGCCAAATATCAACTCTGACTTGCCTGATTACTAAATTTCCTTCGTGCTATTTCGCTCTGCATTTTGTGATACAGACACAATGAAATTATCATGGACACAGTACATTCTTAACAGAGAGAAACGGAGCAAAAATAAACTATACACTAAGCTACCCCATATTTGTAAGAAGTTCTAACCTCAGGAGAGCATGTGTTTATCCATCATCTAGACTAAAACCAGAGTCCACCAACCTGAGCTTGGACAAAAGGATATGGAAAATTAAACACTGCAGTTCACAGAAGTGCCTGCAGTTTCTACAGCAGCATATGTAAACGCTTGCATTACAGTCTGTGTGGGACTGCTTGTTTGTAAATAATGAAAGAACTCACCAGGCTAGATAGATCATAGAAACAATAAAGATGAGTAAAACAAATGCACCAGCAGCTACACCATAAACCCAGGTCTTCAGCCTCCCATCTAAAAGGAATGAATGTTAGTCAGTAGTGCTTGAGTTGGTCTTGTTGAATTATTAGTTCTGATATAGTATAGAAATACTTTTATAATCCAAAATAAATGTCTTCACTAGCAAGTACAGCTTAATAAGAGTAAATACTATTAAACAACTGAGCAATAGCTTCTCTGTGCACTTGTGTTTCGCCTTTCAGCCAAAGTCTGGATAATCTGAATGGAGCCAAGATGTGGGGCAAAGGCAGCAAGCGAGACCCCCAGAAAGCCAGCCTCTGGGCCTGCTGGTAGCGGACAATCCTTCAGCGTGATCGCAGGGCAGCAGGTCAGCCTGGGGCTCATTTATTCCGTTAGCATCACTTTCCATTCTAGCTCCGGTAAATCAATCTGCCTGTTATTTTCATTCTTGTTGCTATTTAATTTTATGTTTTTAAATACCTTTAGCATGTTTTATCTCATCCATACCTTAACTGCACATACACAACTTTCACTACTGCATAAAGTAATAATTTTTCAATTTCTTCCCCTACCAAATGCAAGTTTTGTTGTTATAAAACATCTTCCCCTCACAGAACAAGCAAAAATACACCAAAAAAGCCAACCCATGCTCATAAATAGAACTATATTAATAAGTTAATAAGGACTGTACCTATGCACAGCCCCTGCAGTCTGTATTTTGGACACGATGTCCTTGCAGGCTGAGGTATACATCCCACTCTCCTGCTTGCCTTGATCCTAGGTGCACTCACTTACCCCAGGAAAATGAGGGAAGAACAGGTGTGACTGTCTGTGAGGTTTTGCTCTGAACCCCAAATGAGTATGTCACAACCCCAGGCCAGTACGTATTGTTTGACTCACTACTTTTATCTGACTAATTTTGCAAATTTCTAAATGGCTTTTTGAAAACATTTTTTTACTCATAAGCTTAATTATTTCATTTACAAAGGGCAAAATTTTTATTTCATGAAGTCGTGCATATTTTCGCTGTAAGCAAACACAGCTACAATTTTTCTGACCAAATACTTATTGCTTCCTGATACCTCTGTAGAACAAAAAGGCATTATCAATGCAGTTGATGTTTCTACAATGTAATAATAACAAAAATTAGTCAGACTGACTTTGCTGAGATTCACAGTAGTGCTCTCTACTGCTGTGCAGTTAAGTCCAGGCTCTCTGTTCTCTAGCAATGCAAAGTCTTGCAGTCATGTGGACAACTTGTTTGAGACTAATCAATATAAAAACATTTTAGCTTTGTTACATTAATCAACCTAATGAAACATTATAACTGATAATAACTGATATAACTGAAATAGCTGATCCATTAAAGATTAATTGAACAGTAGATTTGACCTGACATATCCAATGATATGATAATACGAATGAGAGGAATTCAGACTTCAGCACTGCTAAATAGGTTAGTTTCTTCTCTCCTTGGCTTATTTCCATTGGTAAATATAAGGGGTTTCAGGTTCTTTTGGGTTTGCTTGTTTTATAATAGTATTATCTTCTTGACTAAAAGGCTGGCATTACCTTGTGTATGTATTTATTTATTTTTGTCAAAGCAGGGAACTCTGTTAATGAGGTTTTTCCTGTTGTGCAACTACAGGCATCTAACTCAGGCTTTCTGAATTCTCCCTGGACAGATTATTTCTAAGTATACAAGGGAATCGGCATCACAAACTCATCTGTTTTGGGTAGCACATCAGCACAGACACCTGAAGAGGATAGTTTTAATACCTTCTTTTCTGGAACTGCAATGTAATTTGTTGAAGACAGTGAAAGAACTATTTTAAATCTGGACTTAGAAACTTTGAGGAAAGGAATAATCATGCTGGAGTAAATCAAAACCTTTCCAATAGATACCCAATCCTGGACTTAAAACAATCAAGCATAAATCTAATCTGAAGTGCAAAATTTTCACTTTCTTCCACATTTGCTCATACTTTCACTGCATAAAATATTAGTTCTATTGAATACTGTTGTTTTTATCTGAGCTGAGCTATGTTTCCTTCCTAACTTGAATTACTGGAAAATTGTTAAGTTTTCATGAAATCTCTCAACTGTTTCTTGCTCCAAAAACCATGCCTGAGCTCACATGAGCATCCATGTTCCTAAATAGTTGAAGACGACTGTCTGACATTTGTTTATTGTCAGCACTCTGGCTGCTACAGCCCACCCTCTGGCATTTTCAGGTGGAGCTAGCTAGAATGAGGAAAAGATAACATATTTGCTAAGATGCTATTTTTTAAAGGAGGACCAGAAAAGCTTGATTTTCTTTTTTTATTGTGGATTAAAGTATAACTAATTGGCGTAAAGACCATTTTATTGCAGGTATCAAATATAGTATCACAGTACAAATAACAGTAAATACTAGTAGGACTAATGGGAGTTAACATAAGTATTTCTAACCCAAACATGATTTAATCTGCTTATTAGAAGTACTGCTGTAGTTCTCAATTTGCAGCATTTTAGGGATTATGCATTTAAAGATACTGTTTTCAATTCTCAGATTAAAAACATTCATAAAAGCTTTAGAAAGAAATGAATACCCTAAGACACAAGTGTGTTAGAATATTTAGCTCTATGTGATTAAAACGACACTTAAGAAGATAACCAATTGCTCTCTTCATATCATTAACATTTTGGACAAGCATCATATCTCTATGTGAAAGTATTTTGTTAATTAAAGTTTTATTTATCTCAATGCTTAATAGTACCAGGAAATATTTACTGAAATCTGATTACATGATGGACTTTATAAAGTATTTTTATTGGGATAACTGTCTTATAATATATTTCTTGGCGCTCTTGCACATAAGTCCTTGCTCAGCTCTAAAGAATATGGTCCATCATAAAAGCAAATATTGCCTATAGACACTTAGAGCAGGTCTATGCTAAATATCAATAATATGGTTAGCTCTTGTCTAACATGAATTAGTTTAAATATGGATATGGCAGAAAAGCATTAGCATATCTATTCTGATTATTTTCCTACAATTTATGCTACAGCTGCAAATTTTAAGCAGCCCTTACCCTTTGAAGTCTTCAGTGCTACCTATTCACCCCTCCGTCAACAGCATTATTGGTTGAGACAGCATAATCTAATATCCTGGCTTGCACCTTTGCAGCCAACCCCCTTCTAAAGTCACATTTCAAAAAGCTTCTGTGAATTGTAACAGGTAGAAGGGATTAAAAGGAAATCTTCTGCAATACAAGATTTCATTAAATATATCGATGGAGCAGCTGAGGGGTTTGCTTATGTCTCTTCCTTTGTTTTCAGTCAGGGCAGATGCCTGTCTTCTTAAATGAACACTTAAGGGTTTTTCTTTTCTTCCTCAGCATCACAAAAATGTAAATGCCAGACCCTGCAGCAGTACTTAGCATTAAGAACTGCTCATTGCATGACTTCACCTGGCCCAAAAGGCTGTAGAAACCAGGTCCTTCCTCGTCCTGACTGGTTACTGGAGGGCTGGGTAGGGTTCACAGCTCGACTGGTTTTCACATCTCCCTTTTTGTCCTCCATGGTGGGGATCACCACCACTGGGATGAGAGTACACTGTTCAAGTGTGCCATCGGAGGACATAACTTCAGTGTATCCTTCTTCACAACTGCACGTTCTAGTCTGTAGGGAACAAGTGTTTTACACTGTGTAGCAGAAAAAACATAGTTTTCTGTGAGCCATAAAGCATAACAACATGGATGACAGGAAGAGAAGACTGTTTTGATGAGTGCTAGCCTGGAGAGTACCTCTTCATATATTTTTATGCAGGTTCGTACCAAATCAACAGAGATTTTTCAACATTTATTTGAAAGGTAGAAAATGGTCTGAGGTTGATTTTAACAAATTAATAATTAGCAAAATCTCTGAAAATACTTTTTGTTGGCATAATCTTTGTAATGCAGAGAGATGTGTGGGAAGCCCTCACAGGGGTGTTTTACGCTCCAATGCAGTAGCACATACCTCACTGCAGTAAGCGTGGGGTTGACTGCACGGTGGGTTACATGACCTGTCAGCATCTGGTTGGCGCATCACTAAACAGCCCCCTGTAGGACAGAAAATCATATTTTGACATGGTAATACCTCACCACTGATGAAATTACTGATGTCATTACTTGCTACAGTATGTAATGGATTACAATTTTATTCCTAATTTGAATTTAAGAGTCCTTCTCTTATTCCAAGGTGAAGGATAATTGGTATCAAGTATTTTCTTATAGGTAAAGGAAGGATATAGCACATTTACACAGTATTTACATTCATGTGCATTTTAAAGAACTAATATTTGGCAAATGAACCTTTTGTTTTTCTCTTTGTTCCTTTGGTGAATTGCTCAAAAAACAGTTGAAATGTTTTGTTGTGCTTGAGGGAACAGATTTTGGTTCTCTAGGGCCCTCCTTATGACTTACATATTAAAACTGTGGCCACAAAGAAAATAAAAGCATATTTTTGATTTATATCTTTGCCTGTTAAACTGAAAACAAACTACTCATCCAGTTTATGAATGGATACCTGTTTTCTGCTGCTCCTCAGTAGTTACTTTTACACATGCTATAGCTTTGCCACTTACGAAGCCACACTTCATGCTAGTCTAAGACAGATTTTTTGGAAGAAAAGAAGTGTTATCAGTAAAGCATGTACTGAATGCTATGATACTGATGATATAGTGGGTTTCAGTCTTTTTCCTTTTTATACAGTCTTAGTTCTCATTTCTACAGCTTTATGTACAGTGCAGTTATTGTTATGGACCAATACACACAATCAGGCTTTCACTATCATTTCAGCCAGAATGACTTTAAAATACAGTTAGAATCAGTTTGAATTTACCTGGCTTCCTTCTAGCTTACAGAAGAGGAATATACATCATGTAGTTTAAAATTTATACTGCTACAGGATGACTTATCTTGCATGTCCAAAATTAATCACATTTTTATACTGGTGTGATATGATGATGAAATCCTGATAGTTGAGGTTGGTCATGACCATAGCAGATGCAGTTAGATGTAGTTACGTAGATCCAAGTGTTAACGGGATGGCCGATGAAGAACAAAGAAAACCCTGCTGGTTGCCATAAGTTTTCCCCACCCCCAGAAAGGAAAATCGTACATCCTCGCATACAAATCACATGCCTGTGGGAATCTATGTAATAAAATATCAGTCATCCAAGGAAGCTGCAGAAGGAAAGAGTTGCCTCATCGCCCATGGGAAACAACACCTTCAAGTAAAAAAGAACTATTCAGCACAACAGTATTATGCAAGTGAGTAAATAAATAAAGGCCTTAAAATACCAACAGGACTCATAATAAAAATTTGATAATGTCTGAATTAAAATACACTATGATTTTGATTCTAGATCAAAATAGGTAATCTCCATTTAAATCACCCGTGTATGTGCATCTATCAGTTTGAGCTCTTAAATACTGTAGTTTATACAAACCACTTTCAAAAAGATGTTCAAATGTAAATTACAATCTGGTTCACGACTGTATGCTTCATCCAGAGAAGTTCTCGCAGAACATTATACTTAAGTGCTTTGTTTGAAAACTATCAGGAATGTATAAAAAAAATATAGTTTTGCATTGCATGGAAACTGGTGATTACATTGTCTGAAATTTTCCACTAGTCTTCATTTCAAATCAGGGAGTTACCACAGCTTTAAAACCACGTACAAACAAACTTTGAAAAAAGAGATACAATATAGGTCCAAGGTTAGTCTGCCTAGGAGGTCCTGTCATGAAAAATCTGCCAACAACACATATTCATACACTTATCTTTCCTGGAATTTATCACATGGCTATATTCAGTCACATCAGAACAAACTATTACTTTTATGTGACTGACTGTGATTTATGAATATATTCTGATTTTAACATCTCAGAGGCATAATCGCCAAGATGCTATTTATTTTGAAATCCTGTAGGACCTTTAATAGATAATATCATATATGAATCTCAGTAAGAATTCTTGGAGTTTTACTTACCATACAAGCATCTTAGCTAGGCAGGAAGCAATCAAGGTGCATAAATAATGCCCTGCTGCATTCATCGTGAAGATGATGCTTTTTAATATTTTTACAGCACAAAGTGACACTTGCAAAAAAGACTTTGGGTTATTAAGTATTATTTCAAAACTTTGTAAAAATAATACAGATATTTTATTTGTACTGTTACAACAGACAGTAGTTGTGGATTCCACCATCAAGAAGTATTGCATTGGCAGTCCATGAATTAGAGCTCCCCTCCTGTGACTGACCAGACAGTGGCTGGCATTGAGGATGTGCTTACAATCTCTGGGGTTCTTTTACTATCACCTGGGCTGATATAAAAATTATTTAAACAACAAATTCATAACTCTTAGCTTAAATTAATTCCTAATTCTGATAAATAAATTCATATAAATAGATACGTATGAAGATTTTCTTGAATTCGGAGGCCTCAGTCATTCTTAATTCATGGTGGTTTTGTGCTTTGGTTTGCACAAAAAGTAACTACGTCCCATAGCTGTCCACTGAAGTATCCTGCTATAGGTTTATGTCATTGAAGTAAATAAATAAACTTATATTAGCACATTTATTAAAATTTGGTATTTTGTAATTTTAAGGAGATATATATGCATGATATTATCAAGCTTTGCATCTCTGCCTCTGTATAGGCTCTGAAATGAACTTTAATACATAAAAGTTCTATTTGTTGTAGGGCTTGAAATCTGAAACCCTAAATTTAGAAGTGTAAAGATGTCTATGGTAAAAAAAATATACAATGTAAAACATTCCTGGTCCAGTACAGGAGATAATATTTATATTTACTTTTAGCATTACATGCTGCATAATTCTGGAAAAGAAATTACATCTTTAGGACGCAAAAACATAATGATTCAAGACAACAGCACGTTGATTCATACATCAGGAACAAGTGTTTTTAGTAGATTCTTTAAAAAAAATGTATTTCCATTAGTTGGCAGAAGACATTATCCACCTGCTTTCCAGGCTTTTATGTGTATATAAAAAGAGTAGTTACCTGTGACGTTTAAACCATCTGACCTTTGGCACCACACGGTTCGAGAAGATCCCTTCCATGGGCTAGCCATCCACTTGTATTCATAGCATTGGCCATCTACACAGAGAACATTCACTTTTCAAGAAATCTGATGACAAGATTTTAGGCTACCACTGGCGGCAGCCACACTCATCAGTAGACCATACCCATTATGTTTAACGGCTTTTATGGCTAATAGGCCCCTTCCTCCTTCGCCCAGCAACTTAGAAGGATGAACTGCACACATGGAGGCCCCAAGGTCTCCTGCACTTATTGGATACGTAGAGAATAGACCAGATGTGTCCCAGACACTAACTATAATGGTTGCAACACACTGCTTGTGAAGTAAGCCTAATGTAGTTAATGGGCAAAACAGATGTTTCCAATAACCTCATAATGGTTGTGGCCCATCTGTTGCGCAAAACTCATTTAGGAGTCAGATTCCTTTCCTGGTAACGCTGAGCTTCAGTCAATGCTCCAGTGCTTGGAGAAGTGGCCTGGGCTGCATCTGGCTTCATATCTCAGCTCTGCTGTATACCTCTCATATGGCCTGGGATAAATCATGAAGTTCTTCTGCACCTTAGCTCCCTTGAAAATATAAAATTCCTTTTTGCCTGATCTGTCTGGCCTCTGAATGGACAAAAAATGCCTGTACAGCAAATTACTTTTCTTAGATACTTTGTCCCGTATCAGCGATAAGCATGACTGAGACTTTTTAATGTCATTGTCATGTGATTAACAACAATTCAAAGGGTAGAGAGAAATCTAAATTTGGTATGTATCAAAATGTAAAGATTTCTTTTTATTAATGTTATCAAGCAGATAAGGCAACTATTTTTTCCCATATCATAAAAAGAAATTTCATTATTAAAAAAGGATCATCAATTTTCCAAAGATTCTGTTTAAAGTGGTAACGTATGATAGTTAGCGTTTGAAAGTTTTTCTGTTTACAGTTGATATCTGGAAAACAAAAAATTTAAGTGCATTTCTATATCTATCAAATCCATATTTGCCTAAATTTGATACCATGAACAGAAGAAAACAAAACTATTGTTGTTCTGTATTTTTTTTCTTACAGGAAGCGGCCTTATGTGTATTTTGGTGCTTACCATTGCATGGTCTTGTTTCCAAAGCCTGTTCTGGACAGAGATGTTGATTCTCTAATTCCTGAATGATCACTGCCCGAGATCGGACTTGTATCCCTCCAAAGCCGAGATCCTCACCATTAACACAGGTTAGCTGACAAAGGCTCCATTCTGACCACTCTCTCAAGTAACAGTCCCCTGTCAAATAGCAATTTTATAAGATGAATGATCATCATATGTGAAGAGTTTTTCGTACTGAATATGTTTTAGAAAAAAATGTCCAAATCTGGTTTCTTAATTTTCCCTCTTTATAGATCCTTTCATTCCTCTTCTTAAACAAGACTTATACTTAGAGAAGATAATATTTTGACATTCTCTGAATATCTGTGCAGTAGAAAATAGTAATAAAAAGATTATACAGAAGCCTATTTGTTCTGAAGCAGGGTAGTTTCCTGTAGCATTCCGTAAGATCACTCTCATTTTGAATTTCTGAGTAACACTCCACCCAACGTCTGGATTTTTATAAATTTTAGGGTATTGTGCACTGTATGCCTTACACTAAATTTATATATCTTGTTCACAATTCTTCTTTGATCTTAGAAAGAGAAAACATTGTCTAGTTTTAAAAAGATTGTTGCTTATCCTCATACAGAATTTCTCTAAACAGACAGTAGAAGCTACTGCTGGAACATTCTTTGCAAGAAAGGGAAATGGGAAGGTGATTAAAATGTCTGCTCTGGCTATTTCATGTTAGGATAATAGAGATTTGTAGAATGTTATCTTACAGTGTAAAACTGAAAAATAAAATTACACTAATGACACTAATTAGCATGATCAGCTGAAGAACATTTAAGGAAGATCTGAGGTACAACACAGAGACCATTTTGTTAAAACTGCAGTAGAAAATGGGACTAGATTGTGCACAGACTCATAAATAGACCTCTTAGTTCTCATTATTTCAGTGAAAGAGCTATTAAAAATTCATGCTACCTTGCATTATACTGATGACAGATATAATCAGTACTGTGTTGACCAGATGCCTGATTAATGAAAGAATTTTATTTGCCAACGTTAGGAAAGCATGCAAAGAAATGAATAATTGAAGAACTGATGTATACATAATAGGAAAACAAGTAGTGCTTTTTGGAAACATTAGTTGCAGCGTATCATTAGCACATCCTCATGGGGCAGTTATTTTTGCTGGCTAAATGTGAGATTGTTGAAGAACAGGTTCCTGCTCAGCAAAATTTTAAAAGCGAGCAGTAAGCAGCTATATTTTTTTTTATAAATTTGACTAACAAGAAAACACAACTACAAGCTTTTTATTCTTCCAATTTTCATTTAATAAGTAAAAATATGCAAAAATCATGCAATTGGAATGCTGTGCACAAAGCAGTGATGGAAGCCTCTCTGGTTTTGATTATTTTCTATTTATTGAGGCAACTTTACCTTCAGTCCAATCTGAAATGAACTGGAAAAAAATTCTGAGAAAGAGGAGAGTTGCAAGAGAACAAATACAGTGCTGGTATGGAATGATAGCTACATTAGAACCGAAGATACATTACTAATGAATCTACTGAACAACAGCAATATACTTCAAATTCTACAAATAAGAGTTTGAAATGAACTGGAGGAGTTTTACTGGAAAATAAACAGCTGTTATAGGCTCTTAATCCTTCTCAGTATGAGGGTCATGGACCTGATCATTTATAACAGCTCCTTTGGATTCAGTCTACAAGGGCAATGATAGTGCCTGTCATGTCCAGCGAGTTAAACAGCTAGAAACATTCACATTTTCTCAGACATCAAAATTAGTTTAATTTGGAATAGCCCCTTTAAACAAAAAAATAAAACTCCCTAGCTTAGCTTCCTTAGCCACTTGTAAAAGACATCAAGTTCTTAGCCACTGTTAAAAGTGTTAATAAAGCTGTTAGGTGATCTAAGCACTTAAAGCAAATATTCAGCTGTAAACCAACACACTTTCTTATAAATGCAGGTTTTATTTCAAAAGATTTTGTGAAAAAATATATTCTTATTAGGCACAATCTGTGACTAAGACATGTCTTTTATAAAATCTAAAACCTGGCATTTTTTCTAATTGATTTATCGTCATGAAGCCGCTACCAGAAAGTAACTCTGTTGGCCATCTGATGGATGAATCCAATCAGTAAAGCATGTGAAAAAGATTTAATGGCCTGTGGCTAATGCTAGGCACTGATAGCTGTAAAGATACCCAACCAATCTTGAAATGCAACATTTATTTGAATAGCTTTGTTACCTGGACAAGGGACAGTGCAGGTTTCCTCAAGTATCATCTTCTTATTACCATCTATAATAGGCTCTATTTCTCCACAGAATTCTTCATCTACTACTTTGCCAACGTCTTCAATGGATCCATCAAAAACCACACAGGAAATGTTCCTCACTCGTGTTCCTTCTCCACATTGAGCATCCTGGGGAAGGAGGACATACATGGATACTGGACAGAAGAAAGTGCCAAAAGACTAGATCTGTGCTACATGTCACACTGTCTCCTATTATTTTTTGCTTAACTACTTATTTATTCCACTGGGGGGGGGAAGACATTGTTCTTTACTTCTGAAACAAACAAACAAACAAAAACCCAAACCAAAAATTGTGCTGACTGCTACCACTGTTTCTTAAAGTATGGAGCTAATTATGCCTTTGAATTGCAACCACAGCAGTATCTCAAGTGGAGGTCTCTTCTAGGATGCCAATCTATTTCCACAGATATTCTTTTACAGTAGAAGGATTTCAATTATTAGCAAAGATGCTGCTTGAGTACCAAAGTTTACATTTATACTTTGAATATCTGTAGGACATTGTTGTATCTGTTGACAAATATCAACTCTAAGAATAAACCTTTAGTTTTTGTATAAGAGAGGTGGCAGCAAATTGTTTGCAGTGTTATAAAGCAGGTATCTGAGCATATCACAAATATGCCTAGATATACAAGCTCCATAATTTCAAAGTCCCGTATGGCTTTTACCTCTACTTTGCATGCAGACCATTGACTGTATTGCCATCGATAACAAGGTTTTACTGGACAGGGTTTGAATTGCTCCATCTGAGAAGGGCAAGGCCTCCCGTCACCCTGAAATGGCTGATTTATGGTCCTTCTTCTGATCATTTTTCCTGTAAATAAGAAACAGCAATGTAACTAACAACAAAGTGGTTAGACTGATTTATTCCTCAAGATGGTTCTATTTTGGTGAAAAGCATTGTATCTGAATAAAGTAATTTTTTCCACATTTCACAAATTGGATTATAAAGCAGATCTGTTGGCTCTTGTCTGTTATATGGATTTATATTTTCCAAGTCAGACACTTTATATTCTATCATTTGTTTGTACTGCAAGAAGTGCAGGAGGATGTCTGATTAGGATTTCAGATTGCTCCTGTAACAGCAAACAAACATAGTAACTTCCTAGTTCAGAAGCCTGGGAAAAATACTCTTTCTGAATGTGACAATATGTTCATGGCACTTCAGTGGAGATTCTGGCTCCTCATCTGGAGTTTGCTGCTAGAAGAGACCAACATGTTCTGTTCTTCCCCAAGTCAATACAGAATCATGTGTCCCATGATCGTCTGATTCCAGCAACCAGGAACAGCTTGCAACTTTTCCTCGCTGTCTGTCTGGATAAAGTGACATGCAGATTTTGCAGGAGATGGAGGATTCTTCACTCAGATCCAAAGAAAATTAAAACACAATAGGCTTATCCAACATTAATCTTCTCTTCAACCATGAGTAGCACACTACCCAGCATCATTGGGATACAGGTTCTATTTCAAATACATATATAAACAGAAAGAGGAAGACATTTTTATCCTTTCGGCAGCTCTTGCTTCTTTCATCCTGCAATGGACATTAGACTATTATGCTTCGTTACACAGAGGTCCTGTGATATAACAAAAATTTTTTTTGTGTGCCAGAAGTAGTGGTAAAGTGGCTGCTTCAGACTTGGCACCTTGCAAAGGTTTCCACAAAACCAACACAGCTGTGGTATTTTAATCTATATATAGATAAATATATGAACCAAGTCTGAAATAAGATGTATATATTTAAATTTGTATACTGAGGCTTATAATAAACTAAGGCATTACATAGATTTACCTACATAACACCCGGTGTTAGCTGGCCAAAACAATTCATCTTTAATTCCACATTTCAATCTGATGCATTTGGAATTGAACACTCTAATGATCATGACATGAATCTGTTTCTGAGAGCAAGCTACGCAAGCCACGATGCAGCAGCAGAACTGTATCAATCTTCCAGACAGCTGTGTTCACTGCAGCTAGCTAGAAAGATGTTTGTTAAGTGGAGCCTCATCATTCTTGGATTCACAGCTGCTCCAACTAAGACGTCACAGGAGAAAAAAGATTTTCTTGAAAAGTACTGGAGAAAAAACCCCAAAGAACAGCAACGAGCAGAATTCTTACATAAAGGATTCTTCCTCAACTTTATGGGTATTTGCGTGGGTGCACAAAAGTGGTTCAGCTTTGTGGTCACTGGGTTTATTAGATGGTTATTACTTATTGAAAAACAGCAGTTACTTCCAACTTCCTGCCTAATAGGAAAATTACAGCTTCAAGGCTTACATCTGAGGTTGCCATCATCTGTTAAAAACACTGAAAATTTGAAAGCTATTTTACATTACTATTTAAAATAAATTTTCTCACTTCTACAAATAAATTCTATACTTGGAAAGCACAGGGATTTCGGATAGTGACCCACTTCACATTTTGAAAAAGCATAGCAACAATAATTCTCATTCAGAAAAATACCAGGTCAATTGTTCAGGTCTTGTATGTAAACAGAAGCTTGTAAAGGAAAATGTGGCAACATATTTAAGCCTGCAACAGAGCTGTTAGCTCAAAGAACTGAAATATTATTACATTATCAGATACTGCAGTATCAAATTATTAGTTGTTATCATTTAAAAATCCCTAGGTCTTTCTGTTGGGACCTGAGGTGGCCACAGCTTTCAGATGTTTTTGCCTAGACCTTTTCCCTGTGGTGCACTCCCCAAGGAGCACAAAAAGATGCAATATCATTTTACTCTGAGCCCAGCAGTTGAAATTGGATTCCATATGCTGCTAACCATCCAATATCTGTAGTGACATATTCCAGACATGATTACAGAAGGAAGAGGTTTCATAGATGGGCTTCTACCCTTCTCTTTCAGTAGTCTGTATACCTTAGTTGCCTGCCTGGCACAATGATGCTTTCAGGTCCTTATTCTGAGACATATCAGTGCAAATAAATAGCAACAGTTCCTCCATAACTAGAATGTGCCTTTGATATCCATTCTCTGACATAGATTTGATTGAAAAAAACTTAGACGGTGGTTAGCAACATTTTGGAAAAAACAAATTAATGTGGTCACAGTGAAAGTACCTTGTCCCCCCGCCCTTGTTCTGTGTTTAAAAATATGGAATTCTGCAGTGAGTAAATTTGTTGGTTTTAATTATTGTGCTCTTCTGCAAGTTTAGTTGTTCTAAACTCAGCACAAATGAAACTTAAGAGGAAACCCCTCCCTTCTCTTCCTCCTCCCACCAGCTGAAAAATAAATATTCACATCAGTGTTTATTTTTGTCTCAATATATCATTCATCATATCTCACTTTGTTCCCAGAGTCAGAAACTATTCTGAGCCAAATTCTCATTATCTTCAGTCAGAACAGCCTCACTGAAGCATATTATTTCCATGAATAGGGTGGATCATCACTCTCCCTAGCTAGCTACATTTTCTAGTTCTGCAAAAAGAGATATTATTGCCTTTATTAAACAAACAAACAAAAAAAGCTCAGTCTTTAAAATATGCCAAAGCTACATACTGACCTGTAAGGCCACATGTTTGAGAGCACTCAGACCAAGGGGACCAGTCAGAGAGCTGGCAGTTCACAGGACATTCCACCACACAGGACATATTCATTTGCCATGTCTTCTCCAAACCAAGCTAAAATAAAATATTCAGTGGTCAGCATGTAACACCCAGTCTGTGTCATCGGTGCAGGGTACGCATTTGGACACGGTGACTCTAAGACAACTAAAGCTTTACGCAAGCATGAAGTAATTACTAAATAAAAAGTGAAGCAATTAGGACATTTAAAAATCTCACTTCAAGACAGTTGTAATGCATATGCTGATTTTTAAATACATGCTTAAATCCTGTTTTCATCCATTATTTTCTAAATTAGAGCCTATAAATGGAGGGCTTCAGCTCTACACTATTACTTTATACAATAGGTAAAGGACAAAGTAATTTATGAAGTATCAATATAGTATTTTGAAAGAGGAATATATAAATACTGAACTACCAACAGCTATTAACAGCTGAATTCAAGTGATGCTAGGAACCAGGTTCAAAACTAACAAAAGGAGGAGGATGAACATGTATCGGATAGTCAGTTTATTTGTCAGAAGATGTGGCAGATGCTAAAAGTTTACACAAGCTCAAGAGAGACTGAACAAGTTAATGGAAGAGAAATCTGAAGGTTTAAACACACAGAAACCACACTGGGCAAATGCAGTCCAAGAGCTGACAACAGGTGGAGGCTGCGAGAGGAGTAAAGGGAAACTTGTGTATGTCTGTCCTCCTTACTCTTCCTTAGAAATCTGCTTATGCCTCTCTTGTTTTTTTCCTAAGGTGGTGTGTAAGTTTATTATATATATTATGCTATCCATTCTACTGTATGCAAAAATATTGACATGACATCGACAACGATTTGTTCTAAAAAAAATATAGCTTTGCACATTTTTCTGAAAAGCTTTGCAAAAAGCAGAATCCTCTAACATCCCTAAAGTAAAAGCCGCAAATGCTGCAGGAGCATGAGAGAAGGGGACACAGAAAATAGCCAGACTCACATGTATTCCCAAAAATACATTCTGTACTGAGCTCTTCTCTGGTCAGGAGTCAACCTAACACTAACAAATGATGGAATACCCACAGGGAAGGAAGAGTTTTGTGGCCATACTTGGAGACAGCACAGTGGCCACATGGTCCTTTGGTCTGATCCTGTAAAGCCATTTCTGTGTTCTTATAAACTCCCATGCTCCAGATTTTCCCCATCCAAGGAAGAAAAGAGATGTTCTAACACACATGAGAATATATGATGCACGATGGAATACTACTGGTGGCAAAAATATTAGCATGACAATAACAATCCCTGCAGCCTGCACAGCTTCAGAATGAGTTAAAAGGATAGGCCGATTATAGTGTGTATGATATAAAATGTGAAAGAAAATCAATCCTGCCAATATGAACAGATCTGCAGCTTCCTAGCATAAAAGACTGTCCTCTTCATTGGCCCTCACCAGTGGACCTTGATCATCATCGAGGCTTTTCAGAATCCCAGGAGGTAGTGGGTATCTTTAAGTAGATAAAATCTCCACAGTTTAAAAAAAAAAAAAAGCAAACTAGACAGTTCAAAACCTATTAATTTTAATGACTGGAAAGGTTAATGACATAAAACCAGCAGTTAAGACTTTAAAAAGGAAATAAAAACACTATTTCCTACTAAATGCAAGCATAGAGCAATTATTAGGCACAACATTAACATGTCCTCCATAAATAAGCTACCACAAGTACTGGAAATGCCTCACCCTGATAGACTCACCAAGTCTTAAATTTGCAGTTGCAGTACCATTTATTGAGACAAATGAGGTTTTAGACCTCTGTTCTGTTTTATACATCAAAGAACGAGTTCTTGACTTTTCTCTGTGGTACAGTATAACCTTGATTATCCAGCTATCGCACACAGGCAACATCTGAAACCTTTGGATAATCTGGAATTTGGATAATAAGGAAACTAAAGAACCATCTTTGAAATTTATATTTGGGTCAAATCTTCTGAGCAAAGGCTTTAAAGCCTGCTGAATTGATTCCTGCCAATTTTAATACCAGGACTGCTCTCTTTCAAGACTGGCCTTCTCAGCTGGACTTTGGCAGCTAGAGAAGGAAAAGCCCAAGAGAGATATTAAAGGTGAAGAGGAGAAAGCTGAAGGCCAGATTACCCACAGTGATCTGCCATTTGCATGTTTAAGATAATGAAGTGCTGCTGAAATAGATTTGAGGAACAATTGGCAGGCTGCAATTTGATATTCACATATTCTTTTCTCATCCCTCTCCTTCCTTCAATTGATGAACCACAATTCACCTTGAAGAGCTTAGAAAACATTTGGAAAAGCGTTCAGTAGCTCTCTTACCTGAAAGAGCCTCTGTTCTGGATGAGTTGTGGTTTCTGATTCAGGAATGGCAAGTACTGGAGGAGTTACACTGAAAGCTACCGCTGAGCGCCCTGTACTCCTGGTCACACACACCAGGGGCAGCAGGCTGCCAGACCAGCATGCTTTATAAACCCTGTGATCCACAAAAAGTATCTGTGTTTATAGGAATGTTTGGCACTGCAGATTAACCTCTGCTGGAAGTTAATCATGTAATCTGACAAGCAGACTGTTTGCCAAAAAAACCAAAAAAGTTTGCTTTCTAACGCAGACAAAACTGCTGGTTTCTAGGTTTTTCTGATCTTTAATTGAAGGTAAATGAATAAAAATAAGCCCATAAATATGAATATGACCAGGACCAGCTTGCTTTAGGTGATTTGATTTTCAAATACTCAAGAAAAAGACAAGCCGAGTTCTTGTGATGTGCTAATTTTGTAGAGTTAGAGACCAAGTAATCCAGTATTACTATGCCTTGAGAGTTTGAAGGGAACTATGTTAACATACTGAGGACTTGGAAATAAGCTCTAGAAATTGATTTATCCTGGCAGTAATCAGGATGACTGGCTAGCTGATTGACTGAAACAAACACAAGATCATATGGACGCATTAGGAAACCAGAACACAGGGGCTCGGAAGAAATGTTAGTATATAACTGTGCTGATGCTCATAGCTGGAGATGGTGATAGTCAAAAGACAGCGTGAAGGGGGTTTTTATACATGGCTTTTATCAGTTTCTTGAACCACATATTAAATAGGAACTCAGACATTGCAATCATGGGTCTTCATTTCTTAGGGATCAGGATAGGTTTAGCTATTCCGATCTCTCTTCTTCGCATATAATAATAAGAATCATAATTCTGTAAATGTATGTACATATAAATTAAACAAACCTTTTGTTTTATTCACACATCTAGTATAAAGTTTTATGACAGCCCAGGGAAAATTCCATTAGCTAAGTCATTACAAAATTATTTCATCTTTCTCTTATCATCAACTTTTCTAACCACATGCACCTTATTTTGAACTTCACTTAATCTTTCTGCACTGCCCTTATAATGCAAAAACATGGCAAAAGAAAAACACCTTGAAGGATCATCTGTGATTAGATGAGCATGAAGTGCATAGTATTTATTCACATTTTGCTAATTTCTTGAATACTCTCTTCTCATGACCTGGAAGGTCACAGAGTTGGCTTTCACATCTTTAGAGCGAAGGTTCTGGTAAGATCTGAACAGCTTGGCTTTCTTGTTAATCAGGTTAACAGGTTTTACTCCTCATAGTTATTGGATCAGCTTTTGACCTTGTACCACTGCTTACACATCCATAATGCAACAAACAGTCTTAACAGTATGACGGGAGCGGATCAGAGCTTTCTACAGGAAGATGTATCTCTATATGGTCTAGCAAATCAAAAAGGCAAATAAGACTGTGTCACAGTGGTTGCTGATAAAGCCAGGACCCCACTGCAGTGATGTCTGTTGGCCAGTCATTTATGGCAAATAGCTTTTGAGATATTATCTTGTTGCCCTAATTATTTCTCTGAGTAATAAACTTTCATTTCTTAAATGCAGGAAAGCTCCAGAGGTTTTCTGCAATGAGATTTCAGTGTAAAATGTAATAATTTGTTCTAAATGTTGCTCAAAATCTTTAACAACAGGAATAATTTCTTGGCTTTATGGTAAAAGAAATCTTTCCCCTTAAAATCTAAAAAAGCGTATTTTTTTCTGTGGAAATATTCATGTGGATGGATATTTTATGTCATGTCTTGGTGTGAATCAATCAATATTGCAGTCTCTTACAAATAACCCGAGAGCCAAATTTTTTCTTCTTTTAACGCTTTAATACATTAACAGAATGCATTAATGCATTCCCCTATTAACTTCACAGAAACTTGTTGATAGATAGCCAGATCCCGAGTTTTTTCCTGAGACGTAAGTGATCAAATTATTAGATTAAATTATAAACCCAAGAGCTACGTGTGAAGGAGGAACTTGGGACAAAAGGAGGGTGCCAGCCTCAGCTGAAACTCTTTGTGAAGAACTTAGAGATTCAGGAATCCAGGATGTTGGAGGGGGTTGGAGAAGCCTAAGTAGGTCAGATACACCAGTACAAAACTATAGTCCAAAGTACACGATGAGTTTCCTGACTCCCTCCACTTCTGATGAGACTCTTCTCTATGGGCACATCCTGAATAGCAGCTGCTAGCCAGGAATATCCAACAGAAAAGGTGTTGGTACCAAAGCTGCTGTGGAGGCCGCTCTACCTTAGTCCCCCACCGCAAGTGATTTTGTTTCTGATGTCATGTGGTGGAGGAATGGCAGCTGAAACAAGTTCAGTTACTTTCCATCAGAAAAGCATGTAGGATTGCCCTTAATGTAACACTTGTATTGTCTTGCCATTTTCCTTCACATTACTATCTCCATGCAATTGAAAACATTAAGACCAACACACAAAATGTCAGAAAACCAGTGCTGTCAAATTTGAAGTTCGTTTGAACATTTGCAAAATGGCTCTTTCAAAATTCAAGGGGTCCTGTCTGCTGGTTAGTTCTCCATATATGCTCCTATTTAATATTGCATTCATGCTACACATTTTCATTCATGCTACACATTTTTTTCACACTAGCTTGGGTATCTTTTGCACTGCACAGCTGGATACAAGAAGTTAGCATTCAGCCCAGCTGCAGAATGGCACGTGAAAAGTATTTTCCAACACATTGAGTAAATGATTGATACTGGCAGCTGTCCAAGGCTCCATGCAGAAATTGTATCAAATTAGAATGATGATTAGTGTTCTGATTAAGATTTATTACCTTTAATCTACTTTATTAATTATTGTTTCTAAGTCATTTCCTTCAGGACATAATAATTAGCATACGTTCACGGAGGCACTTAAAAGTAACTGAAGGAAATTGTATAAAAATCACTGTTGATGGCACAGTTCATTTAAAAGGTACTTAACAATCCATGAATAGTGTTGCAAAACATCTGGTGAAGATGGGTTACATGCTGTATAGCTCAGTTGGCTCAGCATTAATTAGCACCATCAGAAGAGAGCTTACTCACAGGTACCCACTCACCTCTTCACAGTACTTCAGGTCAACCGATTTGCCATCACTGCGAACACAATCGAGCATCCGTGTTTTGATACCATTACCACAGACAGCCTTCTCGCTGAGCTGACATGTGCTCCAGTCTGGAAATAAGGAATTAATTTGTGTAGTAGACATTTTAGATAAAACTCATAATGATCCAGTCTCCCACCTAATTCTAATTCTGATGGCCTAAAATAATCCTCACAAGCAACTTTTACATATGCAAAGGCTCATGGAGCCCAGCTGCTACACATTTTTGGAAGCAGCGACTTTTACTGCAAATAGTCAGTGCCATGATGCTTTCCTGAAAAGTTCATATTTGGTTTCGTCTGCATGGATTTTAAGCAAATCACGAAATGATAGGAGAAATATTTTTCCTGCATGCACACTTCACCCAAGTTGCAAAGCCTCCAGCAATATTTTATCTGGATCAAATAGCCCGAATCAGTTTTCAGTACATGCTCCACAGCTCTCTCCGGATAAGAACAGAAAACTGAAAAATCTGTCCTGTAAGGTGAATGGAAGTAAGCCATAGTCCCAGGCTGTCACTAGAGCATAACACCACAAATACCTGTCACGTTGTAGTCATAGTGGTAGCAGTTTTTGTTCAAAGTGCAAACTTCTGTCTCGGTGGCAGCAGGACAAGACTTTCCATCATCTGGTTGTCTCAGGGATTCAGCTGACCTTTCACGGACACTACTTCCATTGCATGGCTTGAAAGGAAGATTGGAAACAGCTTTGATATTTTGGCACCCTGATACCTTTTCATGCAACATTATAACAACCTTTCAAGTAATCCCTTCACAAAACACAAATGTAAAATAACAGGCTTGTGCTGTTGCGTAAGAGAAACCATTTCCTTGTTATTTCAGAGACAATTTAGTCTGCTCTTTCATGTTGGTACCACCCAAGGTGAAATATCGTCTAACCTGGTAACATCTCGGTACTTTCCTAACTAGTTTGTATTTCAGTACTAATGCTCTGGAACTATTTCACTCATAAACTGGATATTGAGATGCTCACTTTCCAAATGCTATAATGTCATGCACCAGAGCCCGAATACTCAGAGGTCCTGAAACACTTTTTTATGTTTGGGTTGGTTTTTTTGGCATTTCTTTTTGAAATTGCTGGCAGGAAGGGGAGAGGAGACCCAAAATTATCTTTCTATGCTCAGTCTTGATCTACAGACTTTGCTTGTTACAGAGTAGTGACATTTTTAGTACAGTGACTGCACTGCTATGGAGAGGCTCACAGCTAGGCTCAAAGACGGACTCACAAACCACTGCTAAAGCTATTCCACCACACAGAACCCACCCCACACTGAAGAATGACCACTGGGAACATTATATTTTGTGTTTTGGAACAATTTCACTTAATGGAAAATACTGGCACACTTTATTTGCAACCAATTATCAATGATCCTAAAGATGACAGTAAAGATAGATATTTACATGTGTAATCACTGCTCAATTCAGCATCTTTGCACAATACGTCATGTATATATATTTAAAGTATCCTCCTAAAACTATAAATGTTACACTTCAGTATACTGCTTACCAAAGAACATCGAGACCACGATCCCCATTCAGACATAACACAGTCCTCAGGACATGGTAACGTGCATTTTCTAGCACCAAGTGGCATCTCTTCAGGATCACACAGATAGTCCTCTACAGTGTCAGAAGGACCATCCACAGTGTTTAGCATGCACCTGGAAAAAAGAACTGCACATAAACTGCATTTGCCGTGGATTTTGGACAGTAACTCTGTTCCACAGTATTCTGAAGCATTTTAACATTTTGTCAGCACATAATAATCGTGAAGTAATTGAAGTAACAGAACTAAGTATTGATCTATGAATAGCCAAGAAAAGCTGAAGAGCCAAAAATAATCCTCATTTTTACAGATGACAGCCATATACAGAAATGCACAGATTTTAGGCAGTCCCTATCAGTGATTTGCTGAGAGTTTCTGGGAGGTGATTTACTTGACATTAGCTTACCTCTAAGCCACAATAATGCGAATCATCTATAGTTCAGACATATTTTGTGCATGCTTCAGATTATAATTTTAAATCTAGAAATAGTAAAACTTTTAAAATTTTATATTCTTAGCATTAATCCCTAATTTACACAGATGCTTTTTAATTACCATTATATTAAATTAGCAGGTGGAGGCCCAGTTAAGATGAGAAATGAATATACTTAGTTTTGTAGACCAGAAGATGACAGTCTTCATTCCACAGTATTTTCAATGCTGTGGCATCTACTTTTAATGTATCCCTTCCACCTGTCAGCAGAAGACCAACTAGTACATAACTAGGATCATTCAGATTAAGAGGCTTACATCTGTTTCCCAGAATTGCAAGAGAAAAGATTGTATCAATAGGAAGCTTTTCACACACAGATAAATATTCGGAGTTTCTTTCATTTGACCACATTAATTTTTTGGCAAATATCTTACATTATCAGACTAAAGCAATTTTTGGAACACTCTCTGTTCTAAGGTAAACACAAAAGATACATCATGAGCATATATTAGCCTTGTGGAATTAGTAATTTAATGGCAATATGTGATAATAAATGAAAAGTTAGATGTTTTTAGTCCCATAGGGCTGAAAACACTTTCTTTATCTTTGATGGTAGTGCCAAAGTCTATTTGTCAATATAAACACTGATTAATTTTGATTTTTCATATTGGAGTTTTGTTAAGAGTATTCTTATTGGAATTTGTTTAGATGCTACTGTGTAAGAACAGTTATGCATAGTCTTTCTAACTTTGGTCAAGCAAAGATTAAGACTTCCACCTTCTTGAAGCAAATGGTTACACTGAGGAAACAGTGCTATTGTGAACAAAATTGTTTAAATGTGCCAGTTTCTAAGCACTTGAGGCAGGGAAAACTGTATACAGGTCTCATTTTGGACCTTCAAACTGAATTCACGTTATGCTTTATTATTTAGATTTATAATCTCAAATTGTGTGTCGTTTTGCAGTTAGCCAATTAAAAAAAACAAAACAAACCCCAACCAACCCAAACTTCATGTACTGCTTTACTTGTTGTTGGACCACGCCATGTGAGACTAATTTTAATTAACCTTTGATTAGAGCTCTAGGGTGATGAGCAAGCACACAAGATGCCTACATCAGGTTCAATAAACAACAGAAGATTTCTGGATTTTTCTATTTCACTTCATTCACTTCTGCCACTTTTTCTGGTAATAAGTCTAACTATTATTCCCAAGTGCATATGTACTTAAAAGGGTTTTTTAAATCATAGTTTCATACAGAAAGAGGACCATTTCACTTTTCAGAAAAGCATTAAAATCATACATTGCAGTGTTTGTAGTAGTATAAGTACAATATACACTAGTTTATAAACTAGGAATCAAGGTCTATATCCATAACCAGTAGATAAAGCCATATTGCACACTCTGAAGCTATTCTGATTTACATCAGCCAGGATTCTGGTTCAGTATACTATGGCTGGACTTAACACTATACATTACACAGAATTACATCAAATTAAATACAGCCATGACCGAAAGTGAAGGTTCTCTAAAATGAAGGAGGAGCAATACTGTTTTACCTGACTTTCCTCGTTTGAACACCTTCTCCACAGTTCTCTTTTAAGTCCACATTGGTCACCTTGCAGACACTCCAGGGCTCAGTAACCCATACATACTGGCTGCAGTCACTGTGGCAGGGGACTACCTCATATACCTGGAATCCACATCGAGCGTCAGTTTTGTTGCACACAAGTAAGATAAACATGCAACAGTGATCATGCAAAAAAAGGTTAATGCTCTTTTTGGTAAGAATAACAAATGTAAACTTGCTGATTTAGAGGCTGTAGTAATAACACAGATAACATACTTGATAGAAATAACAAAAAGTCAGAAGCTAAGACATCTAATGACAGATTCCCTGGTTTTCTCTGCCACTAAGCCCATGATATGCCATTTCCACCAATAACATCAACACATATAAAATCTGTAACTAGGCTAGTTCATGAGTATACCTTTTAGAAAAATGCTGCTAAAACTCTGCTAAAACTTCACTTCTATCCTTCACATCTCTCCTCAACTATTCCATCCCACTGTTATTAGTTGTGGGGTTTTTGTACTTCTAAAGAGGTGAGCTCAAGGTAAATTATACCAATATATACTGGTTCACTTTCTGTTTCATTGTGGATGCTTAAAATCACTCTAATATATTCATGTACCAGCATTAGTATTAAGTTTAGATTTGAATACAGATTTGAAATAGTATCTCATATAGTAATTTATACAGTGTTCCATATATTTTCTCAAACATACATTACAGAAAAAGGACAGACAACATAAACATTGGAGCACAATCAGGAAGCACATGTTAAGGTTATCTCTCTATTTTAGAAACTCTTACCTGAGCCTGAAGAAAGTATTTTCATGAACCCAAAATAAAAAACAAAGATAAAAAGAAAGAATGATTAGAATGAAGCACAAGTATTTAAATGGCATTCATTTAGCTTTTATTACAAATAATATTCTATGACTTCTGCGAAGCAAAAGGCATCCAATTTTAACTCTTGGTTCTCCCTTGCTATCATGAGGCATTTTTGCAAGAAGTTTGCCCTTGGAAGAAAATAAGTTTATAAATCACAATTAGTGGGAAGAGACTGTAACTTAGCTAGTCTCTTTCTCCATCCATAACACACGATAAAATTGTTTTCCCTTTTTGCCTATAATGAGCATCAACTCTTCACACAGTAGGGAATCCAGCTTTCCCTAAGACAAGAGAAAATCCTCAGTGGTTTTGGAGAGCATACTGGACTTCCCTATTAATTGAAATTGTTCTGACAGCATTAAGTGCAATAGATTCAGGGGAATAAAAGAAACTGGCAGTTCTCATCCTTCCAAAGTTCCTAAGTCCTTCATTGAGTATCTTAATTATGCATAGATTACTTAAAGCCCACTGCCTCAAAATTATCTTATACCAGCTAACTTCACATATCATTCTGGGTATCGAGTCAGCACAACTAATATTTCTAGACAATCTAAGACATTGTCTTCAACAAATCCTTGATTTCTTTTCAGCAACACTGCTTGGGTAGAAAAAGTGGGCTGATGGGATGATAGTTTATCAGTTAACCTGCAACAAATTACCACCAGTCACAACAAAAAAATAATGCCTTGAACAATGAATGCGTAGAGAGTCTGATATATCACTACGCAGCTGATCAGCCCATGCACAAGAAGACCAGCACAGTCAGCACATTTGGGCCTTCTTTGAACTACATAAGCATTAACTCAGGCATAAAGATGGGTGGTGTAAATGAATGTTAAGGAAGGTACTGGACTCAGTGCACAATTTGTAGTCACATGGGAAGTGGCACTTTATTTATTCTTGTCCAGTATTACCAAAATGAGAATAGAGAAGCCTTGATTTAGGGAAATATCTCTATATGTCTCACCCTGGCTGGCATAAGAAGAAATACATAAACCCTGCATATTCAACAGCCTTTCCAGTAACATAAAAATTTGATATCTTGCCAGAAAGACAAAGCAGAACTCTATATTGCATTGCATGTGTTTAGTGTTCTCCTGACTCTACTGGCATTTTTGTAACTATGACTGCAGGCCATGGCAGTTGGGTGGTGTAAGGATTGCATACCCACCTGCTGGATAAGGGGGCAAATAATGCCTGCAGCCAATGAAGAGAGGGATGTCCTTATTTTCTCTAACAGTCTCAGATTAGCCTCTTCATTTGTAATCCTCCGAAGGCCATTGACATGATTTTATAATAAACCTGACTCTATTATTGTAATTATGATGACTTTTAGCCTAGTGAAGTGGGTACTGAGCAAGCTTCACTCTGTTGGAGTGTGGTTTGGGAGTCACCGTGGCATGCATGGCCCAGGAGGAAAGACACTCAATGAAACATCTAGCATTCACTGCGTTCAGTCCCCCTCCAAGATACAGTCATACATGTCAGCCCTGAGAGACGTTCAGCAACTTGCTCTTAAAACTTGACAAATGTCTTAAGCACGTTATTTCAATGTTTCACCAGCCTTACCATTAGAAAGTCTTCCCAAGGCTTAACCCAAATCTGCTTGCAGCAGACTAAGCCTACTGCTTTTTATCCTATCTATGATGGCCATGGAAAATGGATTATTTCCTCCTTCTTTGCAACAGCCTGTTATGTACATGCCAGCAGACTGACAGCATTCTCCTTCCCATCTTCTCTTCCATGGGCTAGACAACACGTTGCAGTCTTTCCTCAGAGTTCATAATTCCTAGATCTCAACTTACAGCATAGCCCCTCTGTACATCATCTTCCACATACTTGTGGGCACCAAAGACCCAGTCTAATCATTATGCTTTGTATGTATGCAAATAAGCATGTTACACATGTAAGTAATAAACATATAAATAAACCAAATTATATTTAATAATAGAAATAAATATTCTGAAGAGTCAGTAGTTTTCCAGCTGAATGAATGGTGGATCACATTTAGATTAAATAATTAACTCAAAATTAGAATGCAGCTGTATTCCCTGAATGTTTCTGAATTAACAGTGAATGTATTTAAAATTGAAAGATACAGCCTCTATATTCTTCGACATTCCTATCTTATCTGTAGAGCTCCCTTCTCATGAAAGTATTATATTTCAATTTTATTTTTACAGTAATTACATTTTGAATCATCTATTATTATTTGGCAAATATCATGTAACTTTGCAACAAATCAAATTCGAGTTAAAGTACCGATAGAGGGCAATAGTGTTGCATACAAGGGGCCAACAGACCTCTAGCAAAATCACCTTTGATGCAGAAAAATACGAGCCTATTATGTACTACATGAATATTAAAGAAGGAAAAAGACTTCTGTATAGACTATAATTTGCTCCTATTGACACACATTCCTCCTAATTTAAAGCATATTTACATGCTGACCCAAATCCAGCAACCCTCATTCTAGTTTGTATTTTGTTAAAGTAGGTCACAAACTTAGTTTATTAGCTGCAGTTTAACACTTATTATTTTCTAAATTAGAATTAATTACATTCCCTAAAGTAGAAAATTAGATCAACAAGCCATTTCACTCTGTGCTAGCAAAATGTCAATAGGATAATATCAAGTACATGCCTTTTTATTCAAATGTAAATTGACAGCACATTTTTTTTTCTTTTTTTTTTTTAATATTTACAGAGAAGATTGTGTGGCTGTTTAACATGCCTCTGCAGACTAAATTAAATTCAACAGTCATATGAATATAAATCAACTTTGAAGAGCATAAGTTAATTGTCAAGGAATATTTTTCTTTCTAAAACTCTCCAAGCAAACAGGAGCAAACAAGATTCAGGGGTTTGACTTGGACTAGTGCTAAACTTGGTCCCAAAGACTAAATGCTCATTAGTGGTCAAAGCACTCCCAGTGTGCTCTTGGATCACATTTTCTGGCTTAGTTTCACTTGAAGAGGATCCAGACTGTCCAGCCAGATTGCTCCATACTGGAAAATCAAGTGCATTTAGTAGAACAACTGGGAGATTGACTTCAGAATTGCATTCCTGACTGGAACTGCAGTGCCAGGGCAAGTGTACCCGGAAAGTCAAGCTCCAGCTTGACTAAAACCCACTAAGGGACACTGGGATGATACTGTGTGAGTGTTTGAGAAGTTTTAATTTGCTTTCTGATCTAAGATGGTGGGGGAATGACACTAAGAATCTTACCAGTTTGAGCATCTGTAATGAGACATTTTACCCATTGTAGGAGAAGATCTTCAGAAACGTGGTCTTCACAATCTGCATGTAAGAATGTTTTATTGTCTTCAATCTGCAGTTCAGATAATGTGCTAAGTTGTTGCAGATGAGGAAGTAATGAAGGCAGATCCTATGCCGACTGAGGAAATCTAAGCCAACACACTCCTCCTTCTACCTCCATCTGCCCCTTATGCTGTATAGCTTTTCTACATCAACAAACAATACAGCTAAGAGGGTTATCTAAGGTATGGAAAAAGCTATATCAATAATGTAAATATAAATCAAATTACCTGATTGACATGGTCTAGCTTTGGACAGGGTCTTCCACCATTGTAGGGTTTTTCGCGGAGCCATTTAGACCGAACTTTTACCCCACTCCCACAAGATTTACTACAGCGAGACCAGTTGGACCACTCACTGAGCTTGCAGTCTGAGGGACATGGAATGATACAGGCTTCCTCAATATAACCTGCGTGAATGAAAAAGAAAGTGAAATCCCTTCAGCATGTCACTCTGCCACTTCTCCCTGAAGCCCTCGTCTACTTCATTTAGATTGTCCAAAGTTTGACTTGACAGGACTGTGTGAATAGAGAGATTTCTTCATCATTAGGGCTAAATTAAATTCTGCAGAAAATTGACACATATAGATGGAGACTGTGTTAGAGTAGCAGCAAAGCATCCTCATTGCTATCTGATTAGGATTCATACTCACCAGATTTCAGCTTTCAAACTTTCTGACAGCTACAGTGTAATTGACACTAACCCATCTCTTGGTTGCATCATTCTTACACTGTAAAAACATATTTTTTTTTTAAAGGAAAAAAGGTTTAATTAAAAGCTCCTCCATAATTGTATCAAGTAATTCAATTGCAGTTATACATAAAAAATCCAACTGAATCAAAAGATATGCATGTTACCAGCCTGGAGTGAGGGAACTTAACACCTTGTGACCTTTCTAAGGATAGAAAGAGAGAGTGGCCTGCCACATTAATGATCTGCCAATTAACAACCATCTGCCCCCAGCAGCACACTGAATAATTGCACTGAATGGAAAAGCAGATGTTTGGTTTGGATAAGCCATTGGTCCTGAGAGGTTGGAAAGCGGTATGACATGGTCTGCAGGGAGTAACATGAGGCCTCAATTCACTGAATAAGTGAAAATGTCTTTCTTTCAAAAGCAACATATGCCATAGCTCTACAATATGTGTCATTTATGCCATTATTTACAGCAGAAGCTATAAAACCTCAAATAAAAAGCTGGCCTTTACTGCATTTTTAATACAACTATACCCTAAACCTATATGAACTCTCCTCTCCCCCTTCCTGTGTCAGATCTGCAATATATTTACTGTTGGCAAATGTTCACTTCAAAGATTAAAGAAACCTCAGTGCATTTAAAAGTGAATTAAAATATTTGATGAACACAGGTGCAAAATTAACACATACTTGGATAAGATCATTTTCAAATGATTGGCACAGTTTGCTAGGCATAGTTTCAAATGTTTCTCACATATCTTGAAATTTTTTTTTGTTTGAAAGCAATCACTGTCATTTTCATCAGAGCCTATGTTAGCAGGTTTATGTTTATATATATACTTCTAAGTAAAGCTATTCTGTCTCTTCTAAAAGCAACCAACACCAAACAATCACAAGCTGTGTAAAGAATCAAAACACTTAAAAGATTTCAATTCTATATACCTATTTCTAGTTGTTTCCATTAACTTGTTTTAGATATGAAGAACAGAAGGGTGGGGTTTTTTTAAACATACAGTAACATTCAGAATATTTTATGGTCAAATTCGGGTTATGATTTTATCCTATATAGCTTTCCTCTGTTTGGAAGTGTTAAATAGTTAAATAAATATACAGAGCACATCCTGAATTTGAGCACTGCGAACTACTGTTCACCAAATGTATCTTCTTTAAAATGGTTAGAATGTTACTGGCTTGAATTACAAGCATGTTTATTAAATATCTCTCACCATTTGATTGATCAGCTCAGTGACATTGTTTGAAAGGTACACTGTGTTAGACAAAATATATTTCTGAAGATCGTATGACTGCATATCAAAGGTGATGACATAGCTTGCCCTGCAGTAGTAAATGCAAAATTGATTACATTTCACCTTACCTGACATCTCTGAGTGAGCCTTAGAATCGGATGCACCCTATCTCAGAGCCCCATCCTACATTGAACTTTGATTGCATAAATATCAAACTCTCTATCTTCACCAAAAGTGAGCTTTTAACAAGCCCTCTTAGGTGCTATACAAAACCATATACTCATACAATCGAGAAACTACTGAATGAAAATGGACAATAACAAAAAAGTTAAAAGAAACAATTCCCTCCAAGCAATAAAATAAGTGTTTAGTGATATTTATTGTCTGATAGAACTAAGTGAAGATTTTACTGCTTTTTATGAATTTTCTTGAGATTCTGAAATGCTGCCTTTACTTTCAATATAACTTCTAAGTAATTTTTTACTGGAGAAACCTTTCTACTATAACACAATTATGCCATTTAGCATTTGTTAAATTTCTGCCTGCGTGTCCTGGTTTCGGCTAGAATAGAGTTAATTTCCTTCCTAGTAGCTGGTACAGTGCTGTGTTTTGGATTTAGGATGAGAATAATGTTGGTAACACACCCATGTTTTAGTTGTTGCTAAGCAGTGTTTATACTAGTCAAGGACTTTTCAGCTTCCCATGATCTGCCAGGTGCAGAAGAAGCTGGGAGGGGGCACAGCCAGGACAGCTGACCCAAACTGGCCAAAGGGACATTCCATACCATGTGACGTCATGCTCAGTATATAAACTGGGGGGAGTTGGCCGGGGAGCGGTGGCCGCTGCTCGGGGACTGGCTGGGCATCGGTCGGTGGGGGGTGAGGAATGGCAAAGTGCATCACTTATTCTGTATATTCTTTTATCATTATTATTATTATTTTCCCTTCCTTTTCTGTCCTATTAAACTGTCTTTATCTCAACCCACAAATTTTACTTTTTTTTTCCCCGATTCTCTCCCCCATCCCACTGGGGGGGCGGAGAGTGAGAGAATGGCTGTGTGGTGTTTAGCTGCCTGCCGGGTTAAACCACAACACTCTGTAATTAATGTCTGGAAGAAACAAATTCAAATTGCTTTAAATATACTGTACATCCTTAAGTAGGTAACTTTAACTGGTACAGGTTCCTTCAGGAAGACTTTATTTTAAGGACTTCCATAAACCCCTGAGCTATTTTAAATTTGTCTTAATTAATCTCAAAGGGATCTTCCCAATCTGCCCCGGTCATAGAAAAAGATCTTCTCCAGGGTATCACGGTATTTTGGGACTTGGATAACTATAGCATGGGAATACTTCATAGCCTACCAAAAGGAGCCTGTGTGGAACATACTAAACTGATTGACAAATTAGAAACTATTTTGCTTTAATTCCCTTCAGCTCATCCAAATGAGGAAAATAAAGATTTTTTTGAGATAATGGGAATGTTAGCCAAAAAGTTTAACAAGATTTTTAGAATCTTGCAGACAGATGCACTATTAAATACACTATACTATATGCACGTCCCAGGTAACGTTTTAATTACACAGAGCTGTAGTTCAAGTGATTCCATAAAATATCAAATGAAACCATACCACTACAGCAACCTTTTTTCACACTATTTATGAAATATCTACATTGAAGTCAACCACTAAAATTGCTTTAGCATAGAATGCAATAAAGCCAGAACAGTATCGTGTTACAGGTATAGTGTCTTAGTAAGACTTATAACATGGAAAACTACAAGCTTGCTTATATGTTAACACATTTTGGAGAGGATGCAGTGAGCCAGCTGACATTTCCCACCCACATTATAATGAAAAAATACTGGACTGCAATCTTATACTGGGTCCTTAATCCTACAAGCTTCATGGAAGAGCTTCTGCTCACCATACAGCTCTTTCCTATGCCATCTCTAGGATATCTGGCCTATGATGCTCTCCTCTCCCTCCTTTCTATTACCTCAGAAAAGCTGGCATCAAGACCCAAACTCCACATGTGAAAATTAACCAGCTGAACAAGAAGAATGGAAAAGACACATGAAGAAGAGAACAAGAGTCAATCAATGGAGTCAATCATTGAAGGCATAAAAAGAAGCTCTACAAAGCAAGAAGGCTTGGAGCTACTGGAAATGTGGAACATTTTGGAGAGCAGAGAGAAAAACATTCTTATGCAAGATGCAAGACAAGCATAAGAAACTCCTAACCACTGTTACACTAAGAACACTGGATAAAAGTAGGTCAAGGACACGAACAGAATAAAAGGATCCAGAAAGGAGTTCCACAGCTTCCAAGCCTTCTCCAAACAGAAGGAAAAGAAAATAAACCAGTGAAGTTACTTTTCATGGCAAAGAGCCAGAAGTCAAAACAACAGAGGAGACACAAGACAAAAGAGAGACTGAGGGGGAATAGAATAAAGGGTAAGAAAAGACAGGGAGAGGGAAAAGGAAAATAAATGGCTCAGAATATCGAGTCAAGAGAATTGTAAAGACATACTGCATAGGCATAGAAAACAAAGAAAGAGGAGAAAAGAAATAAACATCCTGCCAAAAGTAGTATCTTGGTGAAGCACAAACAGAATGCAATGCCCTCAAGAGCCTACTCTGGTATCTCCTGACCAGACAGTGAAATGTAATGAAGAATGTTCCCACGAAGAAAAATAGAGGACAAAGGGAAGAAATAAAAAGACTGTGGCCTCTGATTTGCATTCTATAGGTAATTAATGTGTAGATTGTAAATGCCCTGTTATATCTGACATTAAAAAGTTTTTGGCATATACATCCCTTGGCATCTTCTTTTCCTCTCAGGCACCTCACTATTTCGCTCAACAGACTATTTAGCATTTAGCTGTGCCACTGGACTCACTTGGAACCCAGGCAGAAGCAGACTTCAAATTGCTTGCAGGTATTTCTCTAGTCAAGAAAGAAGATGGAATTAAAAAAAAAAAAAATTACTTGTTGCAAATGACTTGTTCCACTCCATTTACTACCCATCTAATGGTACTTTTCAGAAAATGCTTCTCTGAAGCATGTCATCACCTCAGATGCCTTTCTGTGTGTATGATGTCACCATATCTTTTAGGGTGGTTAAGGATGATAATCTCCAGAAGTTCATAGCAATCATCCCTCAAATCCAAAAAAGCAGATGTTCAGGAACTTTGAGAAGTTTATGCTCATTTCTTTTTGGTTATTTTTGTCATATTTTATGTGTTTGTATTTGTAAACTTTGTCCAAGCTGTAAAAATTTTAGCAAGTGAGAAGAGAGCATGTTGTGATACAGAAAAATTACATAGAAAACATAGAAACCAGAAATATTACATGCAAATGGGACTGGTGATGCAGATACATAGTTTCTGACATGAAAAGGACATGAATGAGGCATTTTTCAGTTTTCAGTCTTGTTTCCACTCTGATCTAATAATCTTTGAAAGGGTGCCCCTTGTGTTAGACAGTGTAAAATCTTGTTAAAGAAACAGTCCTCTAATGTATGGGTGTGTGGATGTCCGTATAGTGGAATATCACACAATTATATCACACTGATAGGTTGTGTAATATAATTACAGCAAATGGCATGCTAGAACCTTGAGTTTTAAAGAACAAGCAAGAAATTACCAAGGTAGAAATACAATAGATGCAGAGAGAAGGAAAGAATGAAAGCAGTGCAGCAGCTATGAAGAAGAGCCGAGGAAAAGAGTGTGAAGGTTAGGGAGTGACAGTGGAAAAGAAGACCAGCACTGTAAAGGCTGACGATATGTTCTCTGGACATCAGCAGTTCATGTGTTGCCTGCTGTTTCTGCTCCTGATTAAAGTCTTTCACTGCATGCTTCCTGCAGCTCTTCCTTCTCCCCACAACATCTCCGGGATGTTGGAGAGATGAGACCGCGGGGTACTGCGGTACAGAGCAGTGGCCCTGCATGGTCCGGAAGGGTATTGGAAAGAGATGCCCGTCTCTTAAGGCCTATTCCTTTTCCCAGTGCAGTAGTTTTTCACTTATTTCAGCTCCTATCACCTGAACTTCACAAGGCTGTGAAATGGGCAGTTGTCTACTATGAGAGAGAACGTGCCTATTCTATCATTAAAGATTTATTACTGAACCACAATTTAACAAATGGCTTTGAACCACTAGGAGTATGAACTGAACTCATTATTAAAAGGAAAGGTTTACTGTCCCATTGCTAATTGGCTATAAAATCTGGACTCCTAGAACAAAGTCATTAACAGATGTGATGGATAATTTATAATGGAGGACTTTAATGGACTTCACACTTTGTCTAATGACAAAGCAGGTTAAGGAGGTGGATATAAGATTTTTCCCCACAAACTGCACCTGCAATGTGTAAGAACTGACTGACTACTTGAGTTGAAGGGTGTAGACATAAAGAACATCTTAGTGTTTACATGAAATCTTTTGTCCTTAGGACTGACAGAGTTATGCTCCTGCTTTCATGACTGAAATGTCATGCTACATTTCCAAGAAAAAACCTGCAATGTCAGAATGGTTTATGTTCTTTAACAGATTTTTTTTCAAGGAAATATAAAGTTCTTGGATCTCATCTTCCAGGACAAAGAAAAATACAATTATTTGCATTTCACTTGTAAGAGAATATATGTATTTCTTGAGACTATTCATATTTCTGCCTATCCATGGAAAGATAGATTGAACTCCATTAGACTTTTTTCTTTTTTTTCCAGCATTACCCTTCAAAGCCTCAAAACCTGAGAGCAACTGTTAATGCTTAACTATCTTCTGCATCAGCAGTTCTGTCTCTGGTGAACTAACTACAGGTCTTTGGATTGATGGATGATTGCTTCATGACTGATGTCCTGTTGACAGGGCAGATACGGTGGCACCATAATGCGGAAGTCTAAGCTAGTATTTCTGGTGCAAGGCAATAGGTAGCATATTCCTAGAGAACACACAACAGAACAAATACGGCATCTTGCATATATTAAAAAAAATATCTTAGAAAAGATACAAGCTATGAAACGGCAAAGTTTCCCAATAACAATTTGAGAACCTAAGCCTACTTCCATACTAGATTAGAATCTCCTATGGGAAATATATTTGTTTTAGAATAAACACTCAACAGAAAGTCTCAATTAAATTTTAACACTCTGCTATTTTCTGTTGGTCAATTGCATTGCTTCAGGTTAGAATATTGAAAGTGAAAAAGAAGATTTTAAAAAATCCTAATACAAGCGGATACAGCAAGTTCTAACTGACGTCTTGGACCCTGTAGACTCTATTATAACATGAGATTTTACTATCGCACATATAAGCAATTAAATACAAAATTCCTCGATTCACATTGATACTCCTAGCAGCTGTTGTAAAAGTATTCACTGATACACAGATATTCCTCTTTAATCCCCTGCATAAGCCTTGTAGCCATGGAAGGCTTTGTAGAGTCAGCACAAATCAATGCATCTCATTTAATTAATGCTAAAGGGGGAAATAATCTCACACTAATAAGGCAGCAGACAAACTATCCTGGACTAGTTGACTGTGCCTAAGGTCTTAACAGTAAACTGACATGAATTAAGAAGGGTAATACGACCTACATAAAAATGCTGCATCTGTCTGCCATGTTACAATGTTTGCCTTCACTACGCACAAACACAACCACTGCTTAGCTTATGTGGGTTGTGATTCATAATTGAGATATGATGGAGGGAAACTAAATATTGAAGAGTAAATAGTGTAGTTCATAAGCATGATAGTGGCCTGCTGTTGATTTTTTTGTGATGAAAATTCCAAGGTACAGTTTAAAGGCACCACGAAGAGACTCTCTCAATTTTTTTCACAAATACACTGAAACAGATTGTTGGCAGACACATGTCATTATCCACAGAGCTCTAGTATGCTAGTGATGACAGGGATAAAGCTATGAAAAACAACTGATGCTTTTCTAATAGAAAAAAATCCTCTCACACTTGACTATCAAGTGAACTATACGTTTTTGTATTTCTCCAGTAAAATTACCTATGTAGTACCGAAACAAAGCAGGAACCAGAAAAAGGGCAATTTATCTGTCTTCCATTAAGGAAAACAGGTAAACAACAGCTCAGTTACCACTTTTAGCTGACATTACCACATCTGCTGACAACTGTCAGCTGTTAGCTCCTGCCCACACTCCACAGAACTGGAGTGGCTGAAAAACACCAGTGGCAGAATATTTCAAATGGCTGCTGAAAGGTGCTAACTCTTTCATCAATAAATTTAGGTCAAATTTGAAACAAAATATTTTGGAAAAGAAAAATCAAAATATTAGGCATATGTAATACTGAAAAACCCACAGATAAAAAAGAAAATAAGAAAAAAACCACCTTGTCCCTCTGCAGCTGAAACTTAGTCTATTTTCAGCTGTTAGTTTGGGATTTCTTTTGAAGCACCTGTTAAGCTACAGAAAGCTAACCACTCTTTTCAGAAGGACTCTGTCCTCTGCTTCTCCGGTGTTCTCACCTAGCAGTAACAACAGGTTTATTTAATCATATTTTGTCTTTCCTTTTTTGTTACGGTCACTCCTGTCTTACTGAGAAACTTGTTCATACGTGAGACTTTATAGCTGCACCCAAAATTTCAAAGATTATCACAAGAATCCTTTTATGTGTCCACAAATTTAGGGCCTTCCTTGTGTCACAACCTTCTTTTAGCTCCTCGGTACTACTAACTCTTCTCAAATCTTTTGAAAATGAGATGTATCAAGCAGTAAAAAGATCTCTGAAGTATTTATTCTTCTGCTCCTGTTTACCTTTTCTTTCCGAGTAAGTCAACTGAACTGTGATTATAAGCACACAACATTTCACAAAACAAACAGCTCATGAATTTTTTGGCACTGAAGAGCAGGTCTGTCTTCTGATTCCTCCCACTCAAAACAGCATGACTTGCAACAGTGACCTGTTTGTGGCCTCACAAATTTACACAGCAGTATTTACATAAAACTTTTGACAGTCTTGCAATCTGAGTTTCTCGTGGATTTTTAGTATATCACACAACATATCCCATGATATATTAATAACATCAGTGTGGGTGTAGTTTGTTCCTCTTGTCACATTTAGAATATGTTGTCACAGGTGAAGAAGTACAGTTATCCCCATTTCCCACCTCATGATTTCATAGTGTCAGGAGATAACAAAAGTTCAACTAAAAGTTGGACACCACACAGGAAACATCTTCCCTTAAATAATGGTCTTGATTTCTCTCCTAGTCCAAGCTAATTTGCCAAATGATATCCCATGAAAACTGCTATTTCATACTATACTACTTGGAAAAGAAATAACAGACTCACAGGAACTAACAGTAAAACAGATTTCTGAGTAAAGCAGATAACATAGCAAACAAACCTGACTCCTCTCCTTTGGATCAGTTACAAAATTAGTGAAAAATTCAGTGTTATCATTTCCATAAGGAAATAAGCAACTCTTAAAATTTCTAAAAATAACGCAAGCAGGCTTGAATTATGAGTCCTGTCAAGTTTAGCTTGAAAAACTAAAAGCAGATTGATGGGAAGCTACAAGGCACTTTTACTTGCTAGCAGGTGGAGTAACTATTGTGATACCACAGAAGTCCCTTGTTGATTTGGCATAATATAGCTTTTATGTTTGTTCTTAAAGAAAAAAAAAAACAGTACACTGAAATCTAGAGATGATGCCAAACTGAAGAACTGTCATATACCAAGGGCATGAAAATAACAAGAAAAATATCATAAATACTGGCAAGATATAAAATAAGATTTAACTGGCAAAACAGCAGTTTATACATGTTGAGAAAAATAAAACAAATCATCAGAATGCAATCCATGAATACAAAGCAGATATTCAGAAAAGGCAGCAAACGTATACTGAAATTAGATTGAAACATCTATATCATTTGTTCTAGCCCCCTTGTATCTGCAAAAGTACGCTAAACCTGGAAAAATGTTGAAGGCAGACAATAAATTAGGTAAGCCTTAGAAATAATCTGTACTATGTGTATGTACAACAACCATCAATAATAGATTTTTGTTCTAGAAGAGCTACAGGAAAGGAAAACATAATTTTAGTGATGTATTCCTTAGAATCATAGAATCATTAAGGTTGGAAAAGACCTCTAAGATCATCAAGACCAACCGTCAACCCAACACCACATGCCCACTAAACCATGTCCCTAAGCGCCTCATCTACCCGTCTTTTAAATACTTCCAGGGATGGGGACTCAACCACTTCCCTGGGCAGCCTGTTCCAAGGCTTGATAACCCTGCCGGTGAAGAAATTTTTCCTCATGTCCAATCTAAACCTCCCCTGGCACAACTTGAGGCCATTTCCTCTCATCCTATCACTAGTTACTTGGGAGAAGAGACCGACACCCACCTCACTACAACCTCCTTTCAGGTAGTTGTAGAGAGCAATGAGGTCTCCCCTCAGCCTCCTTTTCTCCAGGCTAAACAACCCCAGCTCCCTCAGCCGCTTCTCATAAGACTTGTTCTCCAGACCCCTCACCAGCCTCGTTGCCATTCTCTGGACATGCTCCAGCACCTCAACATCCTTCTTGTAGTGAGGGGCCCAAAACTGAACACAGTAGT
>NW_008824988.1:4438030-4485031 GCF_000699105.1 Pygoscelis adeliae | reverse complement strand
GAATACTGTGTTCAGTTTTGGGCCCCTCGCTACAAGAAGGATGTTGAGATGTTGGAACGTGTCCAAAGAAGGGCAACGAGGCTGGTCAGGGGTCTGGAGAACAAGTTTTATGAGGAGCGGCTGAGGGAGCTGGGGTTGTTTAGCCTGGAGAAAAGGAGGCTGAGGGGAGACCTCATCGCTCTCTACAACTACCTAAAAGGAGGTTGTAGCGAGGTGGGTGTCGGTCTCTTCTCCCAAGTAACTGGCGAAAGGACGAGAGGAAATGGCCTCAAGTTGCGCCAGGGGAGGTTTAGATTGGATGTAAGGAAAAATTTCTTTACTGAAAGAGTAGTTAAACATTGGAACAGGCTGCCCAGGGAAGTGGTTGAGTCACCATCCCTGGAAGTATTTAAAAGACGGGTAGATGAGGCGCTTAGGGACATGGTTTAGTGGGCATGGTGTTGTTGGGTTGATGGTTGGACTCGATGATCTTGGAGGTCTCTTCCAACCTTAATGATTCTATGATTCTATGATTCTGCCTGGTGGCAAGAGGACAGGGGATCCTCTGCTTCTTGTGGAGCCTCCATCTGCTGCCTTTGCCTCAGGGATGGTAGGGTGTGGCTCCACCAATCTATCTCCCTCTCACACTCCCAGATACTCCTTAGCCTCTCCACTTCCTCCTTCAGCTCTGCCACCAGGCCGAGCAGATCATCCACCTGGTCACACCGCACACAGGTGGTGTCTCTGCTGCCCTCCAGTACAAGTGACAAGCTCAAGTGACTTAGCTTCCGTTTAATTCCTTACCATCAAAGTCAGGTTAGATACCTCATTCCTTCTACACCTGAAATTCCTGTCAAACAATTTTAGGAAGTGCAAGGAATGCAGGACTAGTCCAACGGCAATTCCAAACTTCATCTGCCCATGGACTACACCATGGACCAAGATAAAGGTACTCTCTCCCTCAAATGGAACTGATGAGAAGACACATACAGATGTCTTGTGCTTCACTATCAAAACCAGGTAATGAAATGGGGAAGGGGGGCGGTGGTGGGAATCAGAGAACCAGACACCTTAATAAACTGATCTAGAGAGAATGAATTCAAAACAAAACAACCCCAAAAAACAAAGGGTTCAGGTTTCCCAACCTACAATAACTAATGACTCATAAACATTTCCAGTTTACAAAGAGAGCTACAAGAGACTTGAAATCTCCCGTGAGAAAAATGGGATGGAACTGTAGAAATAAAAAAATAAACAAAGCAATGCTATATTGTGTTTTGGGAAGGTTGTGTCTGGAGCCTTCTTGTGCTAATAGCATGTAAACGGTAGCCCTGGCTATAGTAGGTATAACAACAGTACACTGTTAGTAGCTTTTCTGCTAGATTATTCTTCATTGTGGTCACTGTGAGTGTAGGCGACATTCACTGATAAAGTCCATTAGATAGAAATTGCTATCATGAAGAGTTATAACACAGTAAACAAAGATGGTTGAGAATATCCTTTTTTTCCATTTTTTATTCCTCTTTTATGTCTCTCTGATTCTTGCAATGGAATTGCACCTCAACGTGCACTGCCAGGGCTTGAAAGCAGCTACGTCCATGCTCGTTCTACACAAAGAAAGAGTTCCCACCTCTTTTTGCAGGCAACTTCAAGCAGCACATTACCTACCACATGAAGCACCTACAATTTGCTCTTGGACAGACAGCTTCTTCCCTCATGTGTCTTCCCTTGGCTGTTGATACAAAACCTGACGGTCCCCGTTCTTCAAGTCAATGAAAACTGACTAGCAGCAGGCCATCAGTCCCTCTAGTTTCCATTGGACTTGAGTTCTTTTATAATTTTCCATTTTTCAAAGGTCACTCTGGACTTAATGCTGAAAGAATACTAATTTCTAACATAGTGTCACATACAGTTAAAAAAAAATCAACAAAGAAATAGGAAAAAGTTTCAGTTCTGTATTTTATAACAGTGTCTTCTGAACAATTCAGATTGTTCCACAACTCTTTTTTCAGTGTTCTCTACCACCTTTCTGAGGAGCTTTCTAATTCCCTCAGGACAACTACCCAGCCCAGGCAGATCTGTGCTCACACAACTGCTGGTCATTAGAGGTAGCTGTGTCTTTTGGTACTGCAAAGATGGCAAGTGGTCCTGGTCAGGCTGAGCAAGTGTAGCATGTCCTCTTTAGACTACACAAAAGAACAAAACTAAATATTTGCGGACCTCAACTGAGAACAAACAGCTGAAAACAGAATTAAAGAACATTCCCAGAGTAGAAAGAGAGATTTCCTGTCCCATGCGAGTTTAGGATTTAGACTTTGTCATTCAGATGTATTTATGCAAACTTATCTTTCAGCATGAGTTAACTACAGCAAAAGATTATTTTGAATAAAAATAAACATGGGAGAAAATTCTTCACCGAATTATCTTCCGGCTTTGCTTTGAGGTACTAAGCCGAATGCTCACTTTTCCATGGAATCACAAAGATATGCTACAGCTTGGCTTGATACACTCAGTTTCTAATTTATCATAGCTCTAAACAGGAATTAATAGTGCTAATTAAAATCCCCTTAAGTAATTCAATTTCTTTGATTAGCTATTTTAACTTTATCCAAGTAAATAAATGAAATTTCTGTTATCTTAATTTAACATTATAAAGTAGAATACATATACAAATTAAACTTACATTGACCTTTTAATGGTACTGAGACTACCATCCAGCTTTTCATACCAATAGCTCAGATACAATTTTGTACTGCAAGCAGGAAAACAAATGAACAAAAAAACTCCAGTGATGTAAATTAGCACATTTCTGGCTCACTGAAAATCAGAAAGTGACGGTTTTAATCCTAACACTATAGATGCATCCACTTTAGGAAGGAACACTGTTCCCTCCAGGAGCAATGTGAATACAAAGAACATAAAGTCTTTAAACATTCTAGTTTTACACATGACAGAATTACGCAGAGAAAGTGTTGTGTGCTGTTGAACTCAGGTCAATGCATGCCTGTTAAGGTGCTGAAGAGCAAATGGTAGAGATAAGGCTATTTAAGGAGATTAAAGCTATCTAAAGAATCTGTGGAAATAATTTCAGCCTTTCCAAAATAGTCCTATGCTGTCCCCGTTTACTTTTTGAGGATCTGACCCTTCTAAATGGCTTTATTCCCAAATTTGCAGGTACAGTTATCAGGAAAAACAACGAGATTTTACTTTTATCTATTAAAATACCTAGTTAGTAATTTACCATTATTTTACTTTTAAATATTGCACTGTAGTAATCAGTAAAAATTAAGTTTACTATTTTGCAAGTCAGCAAAAACGTGTGCTGGGTTTGAAGGTATCTTAGGATAAAATGCAGCCTAAGCAATAAATATTAATCTGTTAATTCTACCTGTACACATATTATGTTAAATGAAATAAAGCAGATAAGTAAACAGATAAAAGAAAAGAGGTTTCTAAATACCGTGACTGTTGCATCGTGATGTTTCCACAAGACGATTGTTTTGGTCATAGCATGCCATGGCCTGGTAACGATAGCCTTGTCCACATTCCTTAATGTCTCCTTGTACCTTCATTCCCAGCAATACTTCCAGCTTACCCTCTGGTAAAATACAGTCTGACCAATTTCCCACAGGCTGAGCACTGTACTTGTCACACGGACAAAACTGATTCTCAATCAGAGGATACAACTGAGAATTTTTGCATTTATCCCTTTTCTTACTTTTTCCTAGAACGAAGAAATAATTATTTTAGAAAGTTTGTATCAGTTTACATCTCCTCAAAAATATCATTTAGACTTCTGTAACAAATGCTGGCAATCAAATACATGTGCCTAAAACTAGTTACATTAATCTCTATTCATTTAGGTTCATGACTTGAATTTCTTAAGTAATGGATGCCTACAATTTGCACAAAGGCAACATCATTTGAAATAAAGCCATATATTTATATTTACTTTGGGAAAAAATGCTTGGGGAGTACAGTTTGAAGAAGTTAGCAATTAAACAATTATACCCTTTTTCCCCTATTTCGTCAGCAGTGTGCAGTCCAATAAAAAAAATTGTCTCTGGATAAAACTTTCTCAAGTTGAAGGAAATTGTAGAAGTAAGTAACATGCATCTTTGCTACAGTAGTACCTTCTTTCGAAATGTCGAAATCCTTTAATTTCATTACCTGTTATCATACATTTGTTAATAATTACCATTCTTCCCCCCTAATAGAACAAGTTCCTTCTGTGAATTTGTTTCTTTTCAAATCTCTTCGCGTTTTCCTTCCCCAACTGGAGCATAGCCATCCACTCACCTTCCACTTCCCATTAAATCTATTTTTAATCTCTTTGGTAAAGTTTGCTCGGTTTTCCTTTCCATACTAGACAGCTCATATATATTAATGTAGAAGTCTTTGCAAAAGTAGTTTTAAAAATGCTTGTTACTTAGATACTACTGTAAATTAATATTCTGTAGTATTTTCCTTGCTATTTAAAACAGGGCACTGGACACAACTTTGCAGCACCCTTAGTGCTTTTATTTACTACTGCCTTCATTTAGAATAGAAAAAAGGTACCTGAAGAAAAGTTTATCTTTCTCTTGACAACACAACTTCATACTAAAAATACACTTCTCCTCCTCCTCCTCATTTTCACCATGAATAATTATGAATTCACTCCAGGTCAGCTTTATGTGTTAGCCTCGGTAGCACATTGCCACAGAGAATACACCACAGCACGTATCACAGTCTCAGCAAATTTGAAGGGGTAACTTAACCCAGGACAGGGAAGTATCTCAAAGTGTTAATAGTATGGTAAGAGAATCTGTTCTTTCTTGCTTTGTTTTTAAAATTTAAAAAAATGTTAGTCAGGGTTTTTTTTCTCTTGTGGAAGCAAACCTGGCATAAAGTTCACTGGAGTTATAAGACAGCCACAGTGAGCCTTCTTGAAGATCATGAATTATTTATTTTCCACAGGTCTTCTGTTTTACAGGGGGATGGAGCATGGGATAGGGTTTGGATCCTATCACATTCTTTCTGAGGCTGCTAATGGGCACCCCCCTTAGCTAGCTTTCCTCCACCACAGACAATACAGACTAATTAGCAAATAGTGCTGTGACAGAGGCCAAGTCTCCCTCTTGAGGTTTCAGTTATAACTTAGAAGCAGAGCATGTGTTTTGCTCTTCATTTCATGCAGAAGAAATAAAAAAAAACAGAGTAAAAAGGAGCTGAAGAAAAAAAAATGTTTCAAAGTGGAAGGGTGTCCATCACGTGGAACAAGGAAAAGTTTGTGGTAAGGGGTTGGACATCACTGGAAAAACTTTTTATTCTGTTAACTAAAACCTCAAGAGGTTTCAAGGGTCACAAAGTAAAAACATTCTTAGTTGTGTCAAGAAATAAGGCAGAAAATTAAGCAACGTATTGCCTCATGTGGTGATCTGAGATGCTGGATGAAGGAATGGAAGAACGGAGAACACAAAGAACTTGGAGAGCAAACATTCAGCCAGGGAAAGGACTGGCTTAATAATAAATACAAGACTGCAGCTAAGAAGTTCAAAAGAGGTAAACCAAAACTTAAGGCTGAAAATTATGATCTATAGCAAGAGGCTGAAAAGCACTCAGCTGCCATAGTAATTCTAATGCACTAAAACACCATCTGAGAGGGAAGTCCTGGTGTAGCCAAGACCAGAAGTAGGAAGAGGAATGCAAGTGGGTTAACACCTGGTCCTGTTAAGGAGAGATGATTGTTGATTGGTCTGTCACCAATTTAAAAAAAAACGCAAAAAACCAAAAAAAATCCAATTTCAGTGGATTTTCTATTAAAAGGTTTTCTATTGAAAGCTCCAGGGGAATTTCAACAAGATTTTTTTTTCTCAATTACCATTCAGTGTAAAAAAAAAAACCCAAAACCAAAGAAAACAGACCCAATTCAATCTGGTGAGAATTCAGTCTGGTTAGACAATGCTGGCAAGATACAGCTTGTGCATGAAATCATAGTTGCTGCGGAATCAAAACAAATTGCAGACCTGCTCCCTAAACTCTTAGCTGAGAACACACACATAAATCAAGAAAATGCAAATAATTAATAGGGTCTGTGGCCACTCTGGTTTTCATTATCAGTTTTCTAAACCTAGTATCATGTCTTAGTAGAATTAAACTTGTTTAACCTTATTTGGGAGTGAAAGTGATTTGAGAGTGATGTGAAGAGATGTCCTACCCCAGGAATTCTCTGAGTGCCTCACATTACCTACATCATGTTGAAGACCCCAAGGTCTTTGGCTCTTTACACCATTAAGCCAATCAGTGTTTCTGAGTTACATGCCTTTCAACATTCACTAAATTGTCCAACATTTGCCTGAAAACTATCAGTAAAATAAAGTTCAAGAAAAAAAAAGAAGCTTTTGACAAAGTATTTTCATATTTTAAGCTGTAACTCCAAGAAATTGCTTGAGAGTGTAACCTCTAATGTCTGTCTCTTGTATTTTTTAAATGCTTAGCACAAATAGATAATCTCAAGGACATAATTCTGTACAAATGACAAACCATAAACCAGCAACCTTCCTGACCTCTTTGTGCACAGAAACAGGCTGCAGAATCAGGGTTGGGAATAAACATGGTATGAAAACCTTTTAAATAGCAAACATTTGTGCCCCTTTTGGTGAAAAGATAACACAGGGCTCAACAAAAATGCAGGTAAAGATTTTTTTATTTTATTTCCTTGGACTGGATCAGTTTGTTGGTTAATTATGCTGCTTTACATTTTTCACCTCCCTGGAACTACAGACAATGCTGACTTGCCTGTCAGGAAAAGAAATGGTCTGCTTTGCAGTTTACTATGTGTGCTCCATTTAGAAGAAACCCTGGCCTCCTACGTTCTCCCATCTTCTCTCTAGCCACTTCCCCATCATCAAGAGTCTGAGACATGTGGCAGGAGTTTGTTCTCCTGAGGGGTTATTTTTTTGTTCCACTAACAGTATATAGAGCATGACAGTGACATTAGGTCTGCTTTCTGCCACAATGACAAACTTTGCTTCCTTGTCATAAGGGAACCTCAGAACAACGCAGGTTTTAATCAAAACAGTAGCAATAATTAATAAAAGATGCACTATTTTTCTGGTTACTCTTACCGACAAGAGTGCGTTTTCTTGTCCTGACTCCTCCACAGTCCCCATTACAGGAAGAAAACTTTGACCAGTTTGTAAACTGACAGTCATCTTGGCAGGGAATCTGGCACGTCTGTGTTAAGGATGGCAATGGGCCAGAGTATTTAAGGCACTCACTGATGTCAGCCTGTCCTCCATCTTGTCTGCGACAAGTAATTGCTGGAAGCAAAAAGGGATGGAGTTTAATTCAGCAGTTTTTTCATGAATGTCTCTATTCAATTTAGTAAGTCTACAATATTCTACCACAAAATCACATTGAAAGCCCAGAATAGCTATAAAAGAACCTAATATTTGCAATCAATTATATCTTGAATGAATACATTTTACATTTCTGACTTTTTTGAGATTCTGTTTAAATTTCTATTTATCAGGACTTACCTCGGAAAAAAAAAATATCTTTCAGACAACTGTAAATATTATAAAGGTTGCACCATGTTATCCACACCTGTTATACCACTTTTCACATTATCAATTCTCCTACAGATATAGCCTATAACTCAGACATTAAAAAACTTGCAATGCCATTTTAAGTAGCTGAATATTGTATAAGCTATAAAGTTGTATCAGCAGCATATATTTTAAAAAAAGGGACAGACATAAAATTTAGAAACATATTTGAGTTCTGGATACCACTTAACCACCCACAACGATGTCACTGTCTGATGCTCTTCAGCAATTTTTAGTCTTGAAAAAGGGTTGAAGGACAAAGTATGTTTGCTAGGGATGGAGTATCAGCCAATAGGGCTACAATGTTTTATAACAGGATAGCCATATCCTGAATGAAAACTTAAGAAAACTTCAGGTGGCACAAAAGGAAGAATTTGGAACATAACAATTTATAAAGAATAGGGCTGTTTCATTAATATAGTCTTTAACAATGCTCTATTATTGTTCCTCATGGATAACTTAATTTTTTTTTTAACATGGTTGCTTATCTATTATTCTAACCTAAGCTCAGTAAATCTAACTTTATTTCCTTGCCCAAAACAACATAAAACTTATTACACAGTAACGAGACTGGAAACTTCCAGTTGTTTACACAATAGAATTATATTTATGCTTCTTGGCATCTGACGCTACACAGTATATGCAGTATCTCATAATGACTGTGAAAGTAATTTGGGTCACCAATTGTTGCAGTAACATTGCATCCAAACATATCATTCTATATACATATGAGGGAATATCATGTTTTATATTATACTCTGTTCCATAATTTAAGCATAGCACTTCAATTATACTGACAATAATCATGTTATTGGTATGTGAATTGAAAAAAAAAAAGTAAATTTTACTAACAAAACTATTATGGCATAATCAAGTTCAGCTTGGAGAAAAATGGGGTTTGAATGCAAAGTTTCAAAATAAAACAGAAAACTGGCTATAAGTGACTATTTCCTCCTGGAAGAAGAAGGAAGAACACTTGAGGAAACAATTATTTTTTTTTTTTTTAGATTGTTGTAAGGTAATTGTAAAGGATTAGTGACCTATGATTTCTGAAAAAAATTTATTTTGTCTGACAGTTCTGAACTAAATTTCTACCTCAAGTTGACTGTGGGAAGCTGAACTTGATGACCCACACGGTCCATTTCATCATGTGCCTACTAAAACATATCCAAAGGTCCCGAGTGAATTGTTTTTGCCACACGTCTGTGGTAAAACACTGTGAAAGGGAGGGGGGGTTGTTTATTCAGAGATGCTAAGCAAACAACTTCCCTGATCCTTGACTGCTCTTTGGAGCAGGGCTGCCAGCACTGTTTGTAATAGGCTCAGTACTGCATTAAGTTGTGCTTATTGGGGGACTGACCAGCTGTACATTGTCTAATACAATTATTCTGTCATATCTTATTATTATTGGTGTAGTTTACATGAGGAAACCCTTTTTTCTTCAGATATAATTATAGTGATTCAATGAGCAAAACCCAATATTTGAAAATTGAAAATCCATACAACTATTATAAGGATGTGTTAACTGTACCTACTATAGGATTTCTAAAATTACACAAATATTCTGGAAAAACACAAGTCAAACCAGTATCTTCCAATACAAGCCTAGGCTATGGTTTTGGATTCTTGTAAGATACTTTCCTCTGCTAATAACACACATCGGTTTCCCTGAGGTAAAAACACAGTTCAGACTAGTTCTACCCTGTGGAAATTCACAGAGGTCAAACCTAAATCATCTGTCTTGAGTTTGACCTTGGCATGTGCATGCATCAGCAAAACTAATTGCATTATCTTCACTACATTCTCAGGGAGATATAGACCACCATTTTTAGCAATGAAAACTACACCTAGCCAAGGGCTAAAAGGCAGTCCACCGATTAACCCAATAACTTCTAATAACTTTCTTCAAAAGTTTAATACCCATTTTAGATACCGTCTCTCCATCTAGTCCTTTGATAGGCCATAAACATTGTCCATTGAAGAATAGACTTTCTTTCTAGCTAAATTGAGTTTTTCTAAAGCCAATATTCATTCCCTCATCTTTCTTGGTTATTAAACATTACTCTGTGGGCAGCTATCCACTCTGTCATAAATTTTTTCAGACTCGTATTAGTGCATCTAATTTACATCAAGCAGACCCAGGTGAGAAGCTCCCTTGAGGATTAACACTTTGGGTTTTTTCCAGATTAACTGTCAGTTGTACTGTAGCAATCAAAGCAGGAAAACTCTTCATTCTTGAGACCTAAATATTTCACCTTAATAAGAACACAGATTAGAGGACAGCTTGGCATACCAAATCAATTCCTGAATCTTAATTTTCACAGTGCCTGCCCATAACTATTCATGTTACTTCTGGTTGACAAGACCTGGGTGATTGGCTCTACATTCCATTTTTCTATTGTTATTCTACAGATTCAAGTATCAATTTGAAAGGTTTGTACTCCTTGTGACTGTTGAAGAGTGGGTATTTTTCCATTACTTAAAGTAGGGATTTTGACAACTGTGTACATTCCATTAATACATTATTTTGGCCAGGTAAATGTCTTACTTGACATCTGAAATGCTCTTACTTTTAGTGGAGTTACTTTTTCCACTCACAGCCTAATTTGGGCAAACTCATCCCCTGCCTCTTTGATCCAACCTATGGTTCTTTAATTATACTCTCTAAAAGTTGCTGAGATCGATGATTAACTCACTATACAGAGAAGTGTCTTCAACTACTATAAAGCCATGCAGTGCCAGATTATTTTGCCTATACAACCACGTTATATTTATTACAGACATTAGCAGTAAGTGGAAAGAGCATGGTTCCTCTATTACTGAATTAAGCCCAAGTAATTGTCAAGTGAAAACATAAAACAGGAGTACTGCTAACAGAAAAATCAAATTTAACATGGAAACCATTCACTTACAAAATTGTTTTGGTATTTAACAATTATCTCTCAGAAGAAAGGTGTGAAATAAACAGCAGTCTAAATTTTCTAGACAAGGGACTTTGATGTAATTAAAACTTTATCTGATAGCATTGTTTCCACCAAGCCACAGGGGACTACAGGCTAATGTATTTGTTGTTGGCATAACAAAACACTAAGACCTGAGGGGACAGGTCTAAACACTGTTCTGAGGGTCCACCAAGCCACAGGGGACTACAGGCTAATGTATTTGCTGTTGGCATAACAAAACACTAAGACTGTATTTGAGGAAGTCTTGTTATGTGTGGGTTTACATAAAAACCTTGCCACTGTTCCCATCGTTAGTATAGCTTTAATGATTCTATGATTCTATGATTCTATGACCGTATTTGAGCAAGTCTTGTTATGTGTGGGTTTATATAAAAACCTTGCCACTGTTCCCATTGTTAGTATACTTCATCGAGATTTCACCGAGATGTGAGATTAAATGACACCTACATTTAAAAATTAAAATATTTTATAAATGAACGTGCTCTATGTCCTTTGTTTTACAACACACTTGTGATACCATTTTTTCAATTGTTAAGTATTTTTAGCAACAAAAATATTCTGTTTCACTTCTAGAAAGGCATGAATTATTTCAGCACACTACCTTTTCTTACACCTACTATCAATGCTGCCTAGGCTATGATTTCATCTCTGTTTATTTCTTTTTCTGTGGGACACGGCAGATTAGACACTGCACGATGAAATGTTTGTATCACAAAGCATCTTAAGCAGGAGCACATGTCAATAATATTGTGACAATACAAGCCTGATCATTCTTTATGCGCCGAAGAGAATAACAATGTGTTTCTGCCGAACAAAGTTGTCTGGAGATTCTGGCTCTTGTTTTGCTAATAAAAAAATAATTTCTCATGTAAGTACTGCTCTTGAGCACTGTTGTCCGAATTCTTACTTCAGAACAAAACCTGAATCTGCCAGTTGTCCTTTGCAGTGACTAAAATATGAGCCAGGCAATAGAGCACTCTCATCTGTTAAGTCTCAATGATGTTAAAATAGTAGTTTATAGCTCTATGAAGGAGCAGCACCCCTTCATGATTTTGTCTCCCTTCTTGTGCTTTCAATGAGGGCACGAAACCCCCACAAGAGCAAATCCCCCCACATACATAAGCGACGCCCAGAGCGGGAGGCTGCTGTCTCTGCTTAGCCACAGCGAGAGGAAAGCGCTTTTGTCCACTGGTTCTGCTTCTGCTTCCGAGCCTCCCCACAGCTCAAGCCTGCAAGGCCTCCTTGTGTGCTCATGACCATCCTGGGAAGCTTCCACCAATTGCCCTGCTCCACTGTCTTTCAAATACCTCTACATACACCCTGCGAATGAAGAATAGTGAGAGCTCGGGATCAGCTCTTTAATAACGGCCAGTTCCCAGCGACATCAAGTACAGCTATTCAGATATTTTCCCTGACAGCCAGGTTACTTAAGCTTCTGCTTAAATTTTATAAATAACCTTCCTCTTGCTATTAGAGAATATGCTGACAGATTTCACAATTTTCATCCCACTCCTCCTATGAAACTCTGAGGAAGATTTATAGTGGCAAGGACTGCAGGCTGTGCCTCCTTTTGCAAATCTCTTTTCGGTCACTGGGGTAGCCCTTACCATGTGCATCCACCCATATACATCATGATGTGATTAGGCTATTGCAGTTCGGGCACTCAAGCTTCTCATCTGCTACATGTCCTCTTCATTAGCATTGGGATGCAGTCCAACAAGCCCTACTTAAATCTGCAGAAGCTACTGGCAAAACAAGCCTTTTTAGTAATTAAGTTTCCAAGGCTTTCCTATACAATTCAAAACAGATTTGAATTGTATTTCTAAGTTCCTTCAGAAGACACTGGAGCTGAGGTTTACTTGCACAGATTTTTTTAAGACATGGGCATAACATAACACATACCTGCCTAAGTTCTTCACAATTTCAAACTTCATACATTAATCTATATCACTGAGCAGACCACTACTTTGAAACTATCTATGTGCTAATAAATGTCAGCCTTAAGAATACAAAGTATTATCTCTTAGCACACCCTCTTAGCAGGTTCCTCTCACAGTGAGTTTCATAGCCCACATCCCCATCAAATACTAGTAGCCTGGCTTTATCAAGCATTTACTCTCTTGTTCTAGTTTTCTGTAATTTTTTTGATATTTTGTGTTTGCCAACACTGTGCCTCTCCCTCCTGGGTTTCAGGTGACTCATTGAGACATCTGGTCAATTTACTCTTGTTAATTGAGAAACAGCTTATTAACATAAAGACAACATAAATGCTGTTTCAGTAAAATATGGCTTTTCTCTACATTTCCTGTTCCTGTTGGATAGGGTCAAAAGGAAGTTTCAAACTCCTTGCTGATGCACCCACAATATCCTCTCTCGAGGGTTTTGAACAAGAGACAGTTAGATGTCTTAAGTTACTGCAATTCCATAATACATTCCTGCCACTGTTAAAAGGCATTTTACCAGTGATATGACTGCAGATTTTCATTCATCATAGAAATTCAACACAATTGTCATGACTATCTGCCTTGTTCAAATAAGGTTCATGACTACAACAATGAATTTGCTGCTCAGGTATTAAATGCTATGTTACTATGCTTAGATTTAGATATAAATACCTGTCCATCATTTGCATGAATAATTAACAAACTTATTTCTTTAAAAAATGCTAAAAAAAATTTGTTCTTAAAACAAAAACACCCACCAAACCCTTTTATTCTTTCCTCTGCATTGACCCCAGTTCTAATTTTGTGACGTGTTCATTTAAAGTGACATGATTTGTAAGAAACCTTCATTATACAAGACAGCTAGAAACAGAGCTGTCTTTAACAATGAATCACAATTCTAAACTTTATGATTCACCCAAGTATCTCTTCTGCCAAGGAAGACCAATGTGATAAAAAAGCTGAAGAATGGAAATGTAAATAGTAAAGCTGTGATCTAAAGCAAGGCATGCATATGCTCTAGTTACTCATAGACTGTTAAGATCAGACACCTAACCAGCCATTTTAATGATTTCTAGTTTTTTTCTTCAGTTTTAATTATCTTTCTAACTAAAATATGAACTGTGCAGACTATTTTGTTCAAAATAAACCGCTAATGAATGCATAGTCAGATGTGCCTTTTCCCTGGTGTACATTCCTATTCTTTCTTATTTAACATATTTGCTGATGTCGTTACGTGTTACAGTGTGCGTAGGCAACCAGATCAGAAATAGGACAAACTAATAGCATTGGTAACATCCCCTTGCACTGAAAAAGAGGAACTGAGAACTGTTCTCACACACAAGAATGCAATTACTTGCTCTACTGAGTATCAACACAAAATGAAAGGACAATCCACAGGAAACCAAAGGGCTGAGATTACTTCTATAACATTATTGTTTCACTTTGTCATCAAAAGTAAATTACCACAAACAGATGAATGAATGTGTGATTTCTGCATTCATGAGTATCAGAAATTTGAGAGAGAACTTTTTTTCAATTGGAAAAGAAATGCTGCTATGTCTACATTTTCACAGGATAGTAAACATTTGTACAGAAATCACCAACAAACAGTTAAATGATCTGTTCAAAATATCTTTATTCCACTATCACATTATAAATGCAATATCAGAATGTTATACCAAATGGATTTCACATTTCAGTGTTTGGCATTTCCTGATTTTAGGGTGGTTAAAAGGATTTGCACAGTAGGAGCTCAGCCTTTTCTGTATCTACATCACAAAATAATCTTTAAATAAATTATTTCTAGTATAGAATTTTTAATAAGATATTGTCATGCAAAGTTTTCCATAACCTGTAGGAACTTATTTACGACAAGCCAAGTATGCAAGCAGGAGCGAAGAATTAGCAGGGAGAGGGGACAAACCCTCTTCCAGAGTCTTCCTTCAGAAATTGGTGAAATCTTTCTAATAGTGTCCAGGGCAGAGCTCAGTCAGCCGGATGCTTGCTTTCAGGTCAGCCTCCCTTCAGCGAGTATTTCATACCTTGCATGAAATCAACTCTTGTGCAGGGCACCAAACAAAATAATGTGCACCACTGAAAATTCACACATGGCGATTTTCATGGCACAATTTGAAATGTAAGAGGGGAAATGGAGTATGTTAATACCCTGTGTAGGAGATAACCTATATAAAACAAATAAAACACACTATCCATGTTCAAAATGCAATTTTCTGAGGTGTGAAGTAAATAAAACTTCAACCAATAATCTCTAGAATTGCAGAAGTATATTTTCCAAAGTGAAAGTTACTTTTGTGCAAAAATTCAACTATTACTTCCAAGTCATATTCATTGTAATGATGTTCAAGAAAACAGAAATTATTCTACTTTTCTCAATCTAAAGAAAAGCTGTACTAGTTTAGCTCCTACAGAATATCAGTTTACAGTACTGAGCACAAAAGTAGAAGATATATTCAACACATTGTCAGGTATTAAAACACTGAGACATGATACATAATACACTTGTGTTTGAAACTTACATTTTCTGTTAATTTACATCAATGGGAAAAATACTGGGCCAAAAAAGGCTCTGTGTTTAATGCCTGTAACTTTCACCACTGCAACAGGCTAGACAATACTTAGATTCTTATTTAGATACTTGGACTGAGGCACAAATAATCTTTGGTTATTCAACTTAAATAACTTTCTCCATGAGTTCTACAATAAAATTTATGCATTGGATAGACTTAGTAAAAAGCAAGAGCAAACAAAAATCTCCCCTTTCTAACAGTTGATTTCAGAAACATTTACAGAATTCTACCAAAACCACCCGCTTCCTTCAGGCTTAGCTGCTCCCAGGGTTCTTAATTAACGATTGCTCATCCTACCACTTGACCACATTACACTAGAGAGCTAATTCCATTATATCTGCTTGTAGGAACAAGACTACTGCTTGAATACATCATCCTTTGCAAGATAAACTGTGTAGTACCAGAGGGAAGTTCTGCCGATCTATTTTACCAGATTTGAGAACTGTATGCCCAGTAGTTCCAAGATAACGTATTACTCTGCATGTGTGTGTACCACACATGATTGAAATTACAGTTTAAAAAAAGGAAACTCTCATGATGTACAAGAATAATAAAAAACAATTTGCATGCAGTACAGTTAACTATCTTTCTTTATTAACTGACTTTGAGGCAAAGTCAATAGATTTAGGTACTACCATGCAAGTACAGAAGACAATATTTTGTACTATCTGAACTCCTACCGTCAGAGACAGAAATCTTATTGTCTCAGTGTGTAATCTGAATGTATCCTCCAGAGCTGCTAGAAATAGATTGCACTAGTGATAGACCTTTGAAAGAATTACCACAGCCAGAAGTCTTTTGTATTAGCAGGCAATACCTTCAGGTTTCATTTTGTGGTAAACCCTAAATTGATCTCCTGTAACACTTTCTGAGTAAGTGGTAGGAGTTACTAGCTTAAGATTTACTCTATGACTTTTTTAAGTGTACCATAACCTCCTTTAATACTGCAAGGAAGTTAATGACCAGAACATTTCACTTCTGCAGTTACCAGTGTCCTTGCTCAGGAATTCCACAATCTGCTGAGCCAATATTGTTTTAATGGGTGGGAGTTTGCACTCAGAAAAGGCAAAAGAAAAAAACCTTCCTGGAATTCAGGGTTGACTAGTAGTTCAAAGCAATTCAATTACTGTAACACAGTAAGTAGGAATTGCAATTATTTTCATACTGAATTTATTTAATGCACCTAAAAAACCATCTCCTGACTATACTTAACAGAGTCACACATACACAGTTCTGTCAAATCCACAAAACCCTCTATGAAGACAGGTGACGGTAAAGCTGGATATGGATGCTAAAATTATTTGTTATCAAATGGAAATGGCAGAAAAATGTCTGAATCACTGGGCTCGAAGGGTCAGTGGTTTTGAAGTCCAATGAGCAGCTGGTTAAGAGTGCTGCACCTCAGTGGTTAATTCCAGGGCCAGTTCTGTTTAGCATCTTTAACAACCGGTACAGAAAGCATCCTCAGCAGGTTTGGGGACAACACCTGTTTGAGAGGAGCAGTCAATAGCTACCTGGAGGGTAGGGCTGCCATTCAGAGGACCTTGACAGCTTGGAGAAATGGGCTGGCACTGAACTTTAACAGTGTAAATGCAAAGTCCTGCATCTGTCATGCTCCCGTTGCTCTCTACAACTACCTAATTTGAGGGTATAGATAAGAGAGAGCTAGCCTGTTCTAGCTAGGGGCCACAGACACAAATTGCAGCAAGGGAAATTGCAGCTTAGATATTAGAAGAAAAAAAAAAAAATGCAGTGCTAGACTGGACAAGCACTGGAGCAACTGTCCAGAGAGGCTGTAGGATCTCCATCCTGGGAGATACTCCAAACGTGTTGAGACATGGCCCTGAGCAAACTGCTCACGTCTGGGTGAGATCTAACTTTGAAACTGGCCCTGCTCTGGATGGAAGGTTGGACCAAGGGACCTCCAAAGTGTCCTTCCAACTCAAAAATATTGTAGGGTTCTCTGATCCTAAATTTTCAAACAAGCACTTACAGGGAGCAAAAGTCTTATTATTCGGTGTAATGGATATACCCATAAAAATGTCTTCACATCCTCACCACATGAAAAATGTCACATTTTCACAGGTGACTTTACACAACCTTTTTCACAAAAAGAAGCGTGTAAAGTCACCCATCCTTTTCTTTTTTTTCTTCTTTTTGAAAACATACTTTCCACAAACACCTCTGCAAACTTGCTTCAGGTAAGTATGGTGAAATAAACTGAACAAACAATAGCATAAAATTAGACACTAATGTGGTATCTATATTTAAAAATAAATTAATACTGATATTTTATTAATAAAATATTTGCCAAATGCCAGCTAGAATGCACCCTACTATACTAGCATTCAGTATTTTCCTTTGCTGATGCACATAAAGACAGATAAAGTTAATGTTAGGTTATAATGACTAAAATTTTAGGCATTTCCCACACCAGTGCAGCTATAGATTTCTGAGGAATATATGACAGAAGTGTCTAACCTCTTGCTTGTAGCCCAGGTCCACAAGTCTCATGTGCTCCTGGACTGTCTTGGCGCACATACCATGGTACTAGCTGGCACCTGCGCCACTTGTGGGTCTTCCACCTGAAACGAGGGGAGAAACAATCCATTTCAAACAATCCATCTAAACTTGTAGCAATCAAAACTGAGGCAGCACAAGTGCTAGATAGTATTAGAAACCACCATAAGCTATTGTTTATTATTACTGACTGGTCACAGCCAATTTACAACAAACAGTAAAAATACCGTAAACTTTTCCCTCTTTCCTGTTAACTTTTTTACTCCTTTTAGGATTAGGCCATTAAAAACACAGGGAAGGAAAGAGGAGGTGGAGGAGGGAAGAGAAAGCAAACCATATATATTTTCTAGGATTTCAAAGTACAAAGGTACATTAACACTACCTAACAAATACACGGTGAACACAAACCACAATATGAGGTATATACATTAATACAAAGCATTAACACACTTATACAAGATATGAGAAAGAAATTTCAAAAAAGATACTATACAAAATAATAAAATTGTGACTTGAATACCCGTTTAACAGACCTCCTTTGCTATGGATTTATATCTGAGCATGCTCAGAGTATTTTACCAGTCAACAAAATGACAATAAAATTTGAAAAGTGGATTTAGTAAAGTGACACTAACATCTCATAAAAACAACATGGACCCATTAAATGAGTTTTGAATACTAGCATACCCTAATAAGCCTCCTCTCTTTCTCACTTTCCCTTCCTTCCTTTCTTTTTTCCACCTATCTCAGTGAAGCAAAGATGTGTTGAAGTTTCCCAAATACACTCCAGAGATAAGACTCCAGGGTTGATTTCTGGTTCACGCAGTACTGGGAGTTTCTTTTGGCAGTAAATACTGTCACATAGAAGTGTTAGTGCATTTCTTTCTCTTTTGCTTCTTTCCTCTTCCCCAGGTCTTTTCGTCCCCTCCCTTAGGCATGCCTTGCAACACAATAACAGATGGAGGAATTCTGCCTTATTTGAAGCACAAACAAGTCTTGGAGTTACAGACAAAGATGAGGTCAGATGAGCAAAGTCTTCGGATTTTTGGTTTTTTTTTTTTTCTCAAATTTCAAATGACATGATTACAAGGGTAAAGTTTTCACAACAAACAAATTCCTTTCCTAAGCTTCATCTTCCAAACACTATCCCAAAAGGAGAAATCAGAAGCAAAAAGGGACCCCAGCTACAGCAAAGCATTGGGACAGTGGGTTTAAATGACTGTGAGGGTGCCTCAGGCAATCCCAGAGCACCTGGGGTCTCAGGTAGCTGGATGGCAGCACCTTACAAATGTGGAGCCAACGAAGAGATCCAACACAATGTGAATATGGGCCCAGACCATATCAAAATAGAACACAAAAAGAACTTGCAAAAAACTTTGATAAGAAATGCAATATTGTGCTGCTTAAATTATTCTATCTTTAATATAAACTGCTACAAAACTTTTACAAAGTTCCCTTCTAGTGCTGCAGAATAACCTAGGCCTTAAATATAACAAATCCAGGCAAGTGTGGTTATTGTCACATCTCTGAAATAATCCACAGTTGTCTGAATTACTCAGTATGGGGGGGAGGGGGGAATGGTATGTCCCCAGCTCAAACCATCGACTGCTCTCATATTTAAAATTATTTCAATGGTTTTGCACCTCAAGTTTCATTGTAACTTGCCTCTGCAGGCCAGTATCTAAACTAAGGCATGAGCCAAGCTGAGTGTCTGTGTCCATCTGTCGCAGCAAGTGTAGGTCAGAAAGATGCTAAAGGAAATATACAGAAAATGTTTTTTGTACTAGTTTGTGTCATGAAATTTAAATCACCTCATCTACCACTCCCTAGCAACTCTTCTGCTCAGCACATCATCATGCACTAGCTCAGGTAAAATTTGATACTGAAGATACTAAAGAGATGAGGAGCAGCTAGCATTTTAAAAGATAAAACTCTGACTCTGGTATTGACTAGAAAAAGTTCTCGAGCTATATTTCTGATGTTTGGAGTACTGATTTTGGTAGCTTCCCAATGCTGTTTTACATCCTTTCATATCTTTCAGTTATATACAGTGTGATCATCCTAATGAATTTGCAAAGATAATTCTTACCAGATAATGAAAACAACACATTTCTTTAATCTCAATTTGTTTTGGCTAAAATAAGCTTAAATTCTATTGCACCACTGCAACATAGAGGGGTTTCATGGGAACTAGCAGGTGTTCTTCTCTAGCCACTGGAGAAACAGAACATTGGCTTCCAATTCAAACATATTTATTATTCATTAAAAAAAAAATCTTTTTTTTTAATTTCATCAAGTAAATCCAACCAACTGCATCAGAATTTTCTAAGCTTTGTCTGTATCAACAGACAGATCTTGCCGTACATCTAGACTTTCCCATGCCACTCAGACAGATAATACAAAACTGCCCAGAAATTTTCTTAAGCAGTTATGGTGGAGATCCCCACCTGTTGGAACAGTCCTCATCATTCTCTGGTGAAGATTTGGTCAACGCAGGATTTTGTACATTAGGCAATATATCAACTGTGGACTATCTCAGGGCTGACGGGGATGGAAAGATGGAGGATACAGTGCATGGCACAGTGCGGCAGCAGAACTCAGCTCTCCTAAACAGATGAGGCTGCATTTCAGTGCTTTGGATCATTTAGAAAGGAAGATTTTTTTAATCATATAGAATTTCAAAATAGTTGTTAAGAAAGATTTAGCCTGGAAAGTAATTCTTAGTAGTTGCAATGTTCCTGCAAAGGAACTGGAACAAAATGAACTAGTGATTCACTATGGGCCCAACTGAGTCTACGTATCTGTTCTGAAACCTTGATTTAGCTATGTAGCCTATTTTTCTTAAGAAGTGGAATTTAACAAGCTTTTGAGGTAGTACAAGTTGAAAAATCATGTCTGAGCTGTCTCTGGTTGATTTAGACTACCTGTAGCTATAGCAGACAGGAGAAACTTCACACTCCTTTTCTTCAAACAAGGAGTCTGGGCACTCACGACCACCGTTGGCAGGGAGCTGGATGATGACTCGGTGACGGGACTGCTTCTTTACTGTGACACCCCCTGCAACGAGTAGAAGAGCTTGTTTCTCCTGCTACTACATATGGATGACAGTAATTAGGGGGAAAATAAGATTTAACATAACAGGTATTTGAGTCAATTGCTATAGTAGTGACATGCTATTGTGTCCATAAGCAGAAAATTAAGCCTAATAGATAAAACACTTTAATCTCAGCTGAAGGCCAGGAAGCAGAACTAATCAGAAAGAAACAGTAGCAGTACTGAACAAATGAATATACAGCTGAAGTGAACACACAGTTCAAGTGAACAAAAATTAAACCAGCTCAGTTTGCTGCTACACTTTACAGTTTCAAAGTGTAAATTTGCCCTAATCATTTGCATGCAAAACCAGAAACAGAAATTAGTGGAAAGAAATTATTATATTTCACAATTTTTCCATTCAATAAATGACTCGATCAGAAAATCTGCTTGCCTTTTGCTTATCTCCACAGCCGGGAATATAACAACTTTAATTTACAGTCTTGGTTCTCTCCAGGCTGGGCATTAATTCTGCTCCCTATACCCTCGTTTCCCACCTGGGACTAGCATTACCCTATCTAGACACAGAAAAACTATTCCAAAAGAGCATGCTTTACATTTAAATGTGAAGTTTCATTTCCCACTCTGGAATTAATTTATAGTTTACAGTTTTTAATTATTATACTCATTCATTATTAATGATAAACAGTAAATAGTTCCTGTAGGAATTTTGATTCCAGTCATCTTCAGATGTCTGTTCTTCAGGCAGAAAATTAAGAGAAAACACACAAATTTATATTAATTCTGTAGCAATACCTAATACACAAATATCGTTAGGTAAAAATCTTGGGGTTGTTTTGTTTTGTTTTTTTTCCAGAGAGCTGTAGGCACAGACATTTGGCTGACTAGGTTGATACTGGCTTTGGGTGGGTTATTACAGCAGCTGCAGCTTGTCTGAACACAGAAGCATGCTGGACCACAGCCAAACAATTGTAATTAGGAGCAAGCAGTAGGAGAATCCCGGCGGTGTCTTTCCACCACCTGGCCGCTTTTCAATGCAGAGGAAACCCTCCACTCCTGAGTCAATCAGCTCCAGGAGATGCCAGGAGCTGGCACAAGGGGCAAGACAGACGTGCAGCCCAGCAAAGCTGCTGACCAGCTTGCTGACACAAATAGGTAAAACCCATGAAATAAAAATTGTTTGTGTAGTATAAAAAGAGTTTGACTCACTGAATAGACAAAAGGCCTGTATTGGTTCACAAATATACTGGTTTTAGCAGCATACATGCTAGTTTGTAGTCAATATTCGTGAAGATATGTTCATTGTATCAAGACCTTTCTTAAAACCCGCAGAAATAAGAACAGAAGAGGATGGCATTTTTGTCCAAGATGATCTGCCCCAACAAAGATATTTCAGAAAGAACCATTAATATTGCTGTAAAATAACACAGTATTTAATAATGAAGAACTATTTAATAGATTCAGATTCAATGGTCTTACTTCTCTGTTCTTTTTCAAAGGTTTTAAATTTAATCTTCCTAACCCCTTTTTTATTTGTTAGAGTGCATTAAGCACTAATATGAATTACTGCAAAAATGATTCTATGCTTGTGTCTTTTATAAAGCATAAAGAATTAGCCGTGACATTTGAAGTGCGTATATTCGATGTAACAATATCTTGCATTCTGATAATATGGTTGCCGCGAGTAATCACCGCATTCCACATAGGGATTAGCGCCCCGTGGAACTTCGGGTATTATAGACTCTGTCTGTAATAGTACATATTATAAAAATACCTCCTGTTAAGCTTAAAAGAGAAGAAGAGGTAAGGCAGAAAAATGTGGGCAATATTAAATCAGTCATCACTTTAACTTTATGTACAATTTCAATGTAATAAAAATTCAAGGGAGACCTGCACTGTTTTTAAGAACTTTGCCAAGTGTATTAAAATGGTATTGCAATGTATGTTCAAGTCAGACCATTAACATCAACTTAAAGTCTGCTGATTTTTATTAACTGTCCTTCCATTTTCATTTGGGTGGAATAAACCAGCACAGGCAAAAGTGAAAGAGTTTTGCCAAAATTATATACATATGCACATCTCACTCTCTCTCTCTTTTCAAATACAGTTTCTGTAATTGTACAAGTATCTGTTTTGGTGTTACACTAAGAGATATGTGTCTGCTCTGTGACTAGTTCTCTCTTTATCAGCGGAAGATGCAAATGGGAGTTTGTAACATAAAAGTAGGCAAAATGGGGAAAAAAACCCAAACAGATGCTTACAGAAAATGTATAGAAATAACTGTTCTATTCAGCAAAAACATTCTGCTCCTTGCAGCTGCTCTACCAGCTATTACATGTCCTCTGTCAGAAAGAGATGTATGTAAGTATTCTGCCAAAAGTGACTCCTAGTCTGACTCTTTTTTTTTTTTTTTTCCTTAAAAATCTGTCTACCAGCACACAATGGATAAAATTACCTTCTTGACATGAAGAAGGACACAATGTCCAGTCACTGAATGGAGTCACAATACAGTCCTTCCTACAGGGAAGCAGACAAGGCCTCACTGTTTCTGGTCGGAGGCTCTCAGGGCATCTAAAAAAAAAAAAAAACCAACCCAAAAAAGAAGTATTATCAAATAAACAATCATTCTGCAGTGAAGTGGTGAATCACGAGATGTACTGAATGTCTGCAGGCACATGAGAGGAGTGTTAGTTGCCCAGAATTCACCAGGATTGAGCTCAGAAATAAAACTGTTAGAATTTAAATAAAGCTGGTGGAAGCAAGCCAAAACTGGTGCATTCTACACCTGGGGATTTAACTAAAAAAAAAAAATCATGATTCCTCACTCACCATTCCAGACTCTGCCTTTTGAGTGTTGTTTTCAAGCTTCCAAATGATTATGCAGAAAAGCCATCTAGTTCCCTTCCAACCCAAACTATTCTATGATTCTATGATTCTAGTTTAGCTTAGCAAAATACATTTTTAGCTCTTCATAAATTTACCTGAAACATAAACTCTGGAAGGAGGCATATTTAAACTAAATAACATTGCTAACCCAGGAACATGGCCAGGTATAAGCTGGCCATGATCATGACAGAAACCAGAAAAGGGTTTGAAACTGCCAGATCAATGAGACTGTGAAAGACTGTCAGAAAGGACAGAAAACCTTGCTTGTTTTAGGAAGAGGCTTGATCAGCATATAAAAGGGATTATTGGACTGCCACATATGGGACTCATTAACCCAAGTCATTTTCCCCTGTTCTGTGTTCCTATTATTTCATCAAGGACAAACAACTCTCTATGCTGCAATACTTGTTTTCAGAATGATGCAATAACTCTTGCAGAAGTACTGCAAATCTTTAAAATAATTTCAAAAAGACTATTGCCCTAAAAGTGCACAGAATGTGGACTGTCAGAGGATTACATAAAGAGGTAAGAAAAACATCACGTTTATATTTTACAGCTTTTGGCTCATTGCAGAAAAACATTACTATGACTAGTTTTTTCTCTTGTGGCTGCTGGGCATCTTGGACCAGAGAGATGAGAGACCGGTTTTATATTTGGATTGGATCAGCTGGGGAAGCCTGGCTTGCGCAAGGCATCTTTCTTGCCAGGCTGAAGGGAGCACAGGCGAGTCTAACAATGAACTACGGAGAAAATGTGGTCTCCATGGTCGGTAGAGGCCTAAACCCGTGTCAGTGTGGCAGGAGAAGCAGGGGGAAATTGAGAAGGAAAGTTGAGTTGCAGCATTACAGGAACATGTCCTTCAGCAATAACACTTGCTAGTTCATTATTTCCATCAGTTGTCTCTGCATTTTCCTGTCAATTCACATAAACTTCTCAGAGTATGATCCATTACTGTGAACCAGCACCAACTTCTTGGTGCCTTCTTATAACATCTCCACCCTTTCTCTTTTCTCCCCTAAAATACTAACATGAAAGACCATGAAATATTATAGCTATAGCAACTTAAATCTCCATCACCTCTCCGTAAGCTCTCTACATTTTTAAGTCAAATTGTGCCTTGTTTCTATGTGATTCATAAAATCAGATTATGTATGCATGGGTGTATTATATATGGTCAGGTACACTTTAAAAAAAAATCTGCCAATCGTATACATTGACTACAATTTCAGAAATTTTCTGTAAGGTTAAAATTCAAAATGCTTCTGAAAAGTACTGAACGTTGGCTTACTAATGGCTTTTTCCTTAAAGAACAACAGAAATTATAAGCATACAAAAAAGTCTGAATTATACACATTCACTGTTTCACTAAGAACGTCATCTTTCAGGAGCACTGAACATTACAATTCCTCTTCAGAGCCATGGGCAAGGCAATTAGTTCAATTAGAACACCATTTCTATCTTTTATATTGTTTGTATTTAGTATATGTGGCTTAAAGCAAAGTATTGATTTTTCCGCAGTCCTTACTCAAGGTCAAATTAAACAGAAGAGATACAAGCTGAAGTCTGTAACTTGCGAGGTAGATAAGGCCAATAATATTGATTGTATCATACCGCAGTAATCCTTTTTATTAAGGGGTGCTTAAAACAAGGTTCCTATTTACATTTTCATGTTAAATGTCTGGTTCTTTAAAAACGATTCAGTGATTTTAAGGTGGCAATTTGAAGGATCAACTGAGACTCTTTTTCTCATTTCACAGGATTCATTTACGACACAATAAAACAGTCCTCCTCCCAAAAATTTAAGGTCAAATCAAAGGCAGAGACATTAACAGCAAATTTAAAAAGGACGAGAAATCATTAGAGATTTTTTAAAAATGTAAAATGAGTAACAAATAAAAGATATAATGGTATCATGACTGAATAGAACAGCAACTTAATGCAGATACACAACAATTTAGATTACCGAATGTGCTGGCATTATTCCCCATATTTCCATTTAAAGTAAATTAGGAATAAGTCTACTGCTGAATAAAGCAACAAATGGCAGGCATTGTGAAAATATTTAGTGAGAGAATAGCTGCCTCATGAACTTTCTAAACGACCTCTGCTATCAGCTCTTCCAGCTTTGAATCTGTCCTCAGTGGGATATATTTACAGACTGCCAAACTGTATGAAGATATTATCAAATGCATTTTACTACCAGCCAATCTGTATTTAACCCTGGTCATATATTAAACTGCAAAATTAAATCATTGGGCCAAAGGGATCTCTTAGAAAAACATGTATATGGGGGAAAAACCTCACAAAGGTTGTCAAACTAATGTTCAAACTAATGCCCTGTCAGAGCCGTACTGTACTTGACCTCCTCAGTCTGCTTCTGAGAAGATGCACTTACATGGCTTGTACTGTATTTAGAGCCAAAACAGTATTTTTGCATGGAACCGCACTAATCCATATAGTGCACTGCTTGTTTGGAGGTACCACAAGGATCTTGGAAATGGTGCTGCACTGCACACCACGTACATGCCTCAAGACTTTTATCTCAACTCGACCTGATGATGGCAAGGAGCCAACTGGATTTAGTAGTCAGTCAGCTGCCAGCAAAATCACCACTGTAAATATCACCCGTAAAAATCAATAGTGAGAAAGGTATTTTATAGTCCGTCTGTCGCTTCAGTTTTGTATTTTTAAAAGATTAATTGTTCCCTCATGAGAACACAAAGATGGGGTTTTTGTCTTTGCATGCACTCATTGGTGATATAAATATAGAGCAGTAAAATCCAAAGATAATTACAGCATGAAGATATTTTTTAAGATCTTTACTTTTTTGGGCCCACTTGTCCCACATTGACTCTCACGCAGATGACTTTTCTTGTCTGCATCCCCACGGAACAGGTGGCCTCCCCATTCCAGCTGGCAGAGGAGTTGAAAGCAGAGACAGACGTATCCTCTATGCACTGTCCCCACGGGCCGGTCTGCCAATGATACACAGTGCAAGAGTGTTCGTTACAGCTGCGCGTTTCCTGTAGGGCACTACTATTTGGGCACTGTATTCCTCCTGGAACAATAAAACAGGGCAAAAGTTCATGCAGTGGAAGGAAACAAAGTGTTTTATTTAAAAAAAAAAAATCAAACCAAAAACCACAACACTTTGAAATGTTATCAGTTATATATTATCACTTCGACTACATGAAAGAAATATTGTTTCTTTTTTCTCCTCTTCGTATGCCCAATATGGACTTTGACAAACTTCAGTCAACAGACTACACAGAACAGAATGTACATGGACAGTAAATGTAAATGTGTACAATAAGGATGTCAAAATAATTATAAATTCTATAACACACTAATGTACTTGGAGTAATCTACAGCCTTTTTATTTTGGTGTTCTCTAAAAGAGACTGCAAGAGATCACATAAGGAGGTATGAAGGCTCTAGGCAGAAGAAATGGTTAAATATTCTAGTTATGCATGTGTAGGGACCACTGTTTATGTCTAATTCACGGATCAATTAAAAAGATTTTTGGAGCTCTTGTCCTAGCTCCCAGTGGATATTTATCCATTTTACGTAATTACCAAAGAGGATGGCACAGCTGGCAATTTCAGGCCCAGATTGAGATAACAAAGGCTGTTGCAGGTAAAGATTAAAATGCCTTCATGTGTCAATAATTGTGAAGAAAAGCTCAGATAATGCTATCTTTGTTGTGGCCGGTTTCAGATAGTATGTTCAGTTTCTTATATTCAAGCACTTCAAAGGTAATCTGGCCTCCCAATCCTCTGCAAGTAAAGAGGAGGTCTTTCCTACCAGACTTGATCATAGGCTACTAGATGTCTAGCCCTGTGAGTAGACAGCATGTCTGCTAGATCTCTGGTGTTACTAGATATACAGAATCTAGGTTTAAGAATTAATTTAAACATTCATGGCCTACACAGGAACAACAGGACTCCTATCTCCGGATGATAGAAAGCCAGGGGAAATCTAAATAACATTTTAGTCTTTCCTAAAAGACGAGAACAGTAAGAAAGATAACCGAAAGAGGAGCTTTTTATTAGTTACTGCAGATGAACTATACTTTGCTTTTCACTGAAAAGAATGCTCACACCAACCACACATCAGAGAGTATATTAGCCTGTCTATCTCACCACTGAACTTTAGGTTGACCTCCAGTCCTATAGACGTGCAAGAGGGAAGGGGTTTTAAGCACTCAATACTGAGAGAAATTAAACAAACAACTAAATGTAATCAAAGAAACAATGGATACTTCCAGTACTCCAACACAAGTCAGTTTTCACAAGCAGTGAAAATACTTTATACGCCAGGTTGCTTTTGTCTAAATCTGCAGCAAACAGGAGAAAAGGGCCGTTCTAGTGAAACCACAGGACAAAATCCAAATTCTCAAATTGTTTTCATAGAGACAATTTTAACTTCTGACTTTGAGCTAAAAATACTGATGCAACCAAGAAACAGTAAACATCATATTAACTGAGATGTCATGCCAAAGACAAGCTAATCTTAAGTTTTGCAAAGGGGCTTTAGAAAAACCTAAAAATGCGTGAATGTAATCAAACAATGACCGAAAGGGAATTGGTTCTGGCTTAGAATGGATGCAACTCAAGTCTATCGGATTTGCTTTAAATATATGTCAGTATGCATAGCACCAAGACAAAACGTGTCATATGCATTTTCCTAAAAAAGGACATAAAAAATCAAATGGTAAAACAAAATTATGGTTATGTAATATGTTTCAAAAAGTTATTCAAGCAGCTCCCTTCAGGAAATAAAAATCTTCCAGCTAACGGCAGCCAATAGGAATACAAGCAAGGAAATTAGGAAAGTGAGTGTATTTGGAAAAAGAAAAAAAAATCTGAGCTAGTAAAGTCACAAATTATTTGGCATGGGAGAGAAAATTGATCCACATGAGGAGCCTAGAGGTGTTCCCCCAGTACAAGGGTTAAAAAAAGGAGAATTTAGAAGAGATAAGGAAGGTTACGAAATTAATTATTTCCATCTGATGTTAGCTCAAGAAGAAACACAAGGGAAATATTTACAGTAAATTCATAAATTAAAGTGGGGTGTGTGGGAAGAAATGTTTCCCCAGGAATGGATGCCATAACCACCAGTTCCTAAGGCATTTGAGAATAAAGTGACAACTTAGATTCAGTTTTGACAGCTATGCAAGAACGTATATTCAGGGAAAAAATAATAGTGACATTGACTTGTAAATGAAAAACATTGGGGCATGAATGTGTGCAGCTCAGTGGGAATCCAGTTCTGTTCAGATAAAACCAGTAGTTAAAAAAACTACATAAAGAATGAACAAAATGTCAAAATAATATTACTGAAATATAAAACAACTATGACTAGTACTAAATCTTTGTAATACTAAAAATATACTATTTATTTATAAATCAGTGTGCCATTCTGTCCAGGAAAACAGCATTCCCTTGTGCTCCCTCAAATTAAAATAGGTACAGAAAAAGCAGAGGGGGTTGGAAAACTGACGGTTAGAGATGCCCTTTATAACATCTGCAGAGGGGTAACAAGATCAGGGCTGCTCAACTTTAGGAGCATTTCACCAAATGAGGACAGGTTTGACAGGAATATAAAAGTTAATGAGTATCACAGAAGAAAAAATAAAATAGACATTTATTTTTATCAGAATACATGAAAAAGGGACATACAATACTAAATACTTTCTATATAATACATGATTAGATGGCTGTAAATAACTGCTTGTCAGTACTAAAAATATTCATTTCAAGGTACAAAAAACAGTTGGAGCTGAAGCATTTCTTTTCGGTTCTGGATACTTAAGCAAAGCACACTTGGAAATGAAAGGCTAGCTTTACAGAGGGACTTGCATATTACTCATAAGATAGCAGAGATATGAGGGTAGTTTCCTTGAACGCTTTAACAGAATTGTCATATGCTTAGATTGCTTTTCTGCCTGATTTGGAGCTGGTAATGGGTAATACATCTCGCTCTAGGATATTCAAGGATTGGATTTTATAAGTCTTTTTTTGTGACACTGTCTTGATAACTTCCAAATTTCAAAATGCGTAACATTTTTTAAAGCATTTACGATCATTTTAATTAATCATTTTGATAGCACTCATTTTACAAATGCATGTAATTTTATACATGCATTTCAAAACAGCTGGAATAATCTTAACGTTTGAGAAAACAGATGCAACTGAAGTGCCTCTTGTAATCTAGAGAGTGAGGTGTTACTCATTTCTTCTTTGCCTTAGGAACGAGGTAGGCATTCCTCGAGGCAGCTGCACTTCCTGAAGACAGACGTAGTCAGCACATGCAGACCGCTAACGTAAGAACAAAGACGGCCCCGTTGGTGCAGGTCTCCTCTTCCAGTTCTGCAAACACTCACGCTTCCTAACCTGGTGCATATCAGTTATACAAACAAAGCAGACCCGTCCTATCATACACAACAGGACAGGGGTTAGGGTGCACTCATGGGAGACGAGAGGTCTGTTCCTCAAGTCCTTTCTCGGATAGGATTTGAATCCCAGACCCCACACTCCAGGCAGGAATCTGAACTGAGGGGCTCCCGAGCAAAAGGGGAAGCACAGTAACATCCTCTCCCCCGGCTCACCTTCACATGTAGGTGGCAGGTCACTTTGCACGTCCAGCCTGAAAATTAAGGTTCCCCAGTTCCAAAACTAAGTGGTTTTTTTATTCCTGTTTCAGCTGAAATCAGTTAAAACTCATGAAAATCCCTGTCTTCTCCAAAACTGATCCTTTGGTGAATAAGCAATTTGCTGGGAAAACAATTACTCAATTCTATGCCTTCAGATTTATTTACCAAGCACTGTTATTTCAGGCCAGGAAAATACAAAAATTGAAACCAAACAAATGGAGCAAGTGTAAGAAGAGTAAACACATTAAAAAGCCCTAAGTATAACTCCTCTTTTGCAACAATGAGTCAAAGTGCACAGGGATTTTAACAGGAATAAAATTTGAAAGCATATCAACCATAATTTGCCTAGAGTTCAGAAGAAACTCCTTTGGTCCAGCTATTCCTTACACGTTCAGTAAATCAATCTTGCAGATATACGAGAAGTATGAGCTATTGGCCCCTGTCAAACAGAATACCTGATGAGATGGAGAACTGATATTCTATACTATCTAACTCAGTGATGTTTAATAGTCTGTGATATATGAGGTCACACTAAATAGTCCTTCTGGCATTATACTTTGCTAATCTATGAACATACAATAGCCATGCACACGCATCTCTGCCCTAAGAGAATATTTCAAACATAATCATCCTTCACTCTCATTTTATTATATTAAGCTTTTTAATCAGATTATTTTCTTCTTTACATTTGACTTGTGGTTTTTTCTTTTAATCTTTACTTTTCCAAAATCAGTATCAGTCATTCACTACTGACAAAACTTGGAATGTATCCACAATATTAGTTTCATGCTGTATGACACTGATTTGGCAGTGTCAGTCAATGGCAGCGTATAACCAATACAGAATCAATCTGCATATCTACTATTTACTGAAAAATTAAGACTCATTTAGTACTTTTTAGTCTCAGGTCACGGCCTATGTAAAGTAGTCTTAGTGCATATTACTAATTAGATAAGATTTATTGTAAGCAGGAAATAAAAAATTAACAGAAATATTAAACGGAAAATAAAACAAAAATAGACAAACCCTACATTCAACAGAGATAGGCTGAGCTGTATACGATGCCTTTACTAGACTTATGCAGAACAACTATATGATGTATCAGGTAACATCATTATGTCCTCTGCTGTCATTTTAAATTTTGAGAGAATGACTTTCCTGAGTTTCTTACTGTAGCATGAAGATGTATTTGACAGTGACACAAATGAGCTACCACTATAGGCAGGCTCACAGACAGGCAAATTTACAAATCACTTCGCTTTTCAAACCTTCAAGCTGAGGACAATGATCTCAGAAAAGATATCAAAACCGGTTATTGTGACGCCAGTTTCCACATGGAGTCATCTCACAAACCACAGAAAGCCTTTATCTTGAGGAAAGAGACTCTCTCTCTCTCTCCACTGAATGCAAGTAAATAAGCCATCCCAGATGTGCATAACCACACCGTGCTTGAGGCTCTGCAGTGTCTAGTTTGACCATGTGGAAGAGGTGTTGTTCTGAATGAGGAAATGCTGATGAGAGGGCGTACGGCCGAGGTCAGCTCCTGGCTGGAGCAGAAGTCAGTGTGGTGCTGGAGGGGCAGTCGTATCCCAGAGCTCATTAGAAAACTTTGTCACTACTGTAATTTACATATGGCTTCAATTTTTCCTATGAATCTATTCTTGTCACCAAGGAACTATTATAACACTACTGAATTATTCCTATTCTAAGTCATCCAAGAAAATCAATTATACTGTGGCTGTTTCCTGGTGGCCAGTTATGCTAACTTGATGGTTTCTTCAAACCAATTCAGCAGCATAGATAGCTGGGAAGCAAGAAGAAAAATAAGGTCTTAAGTGTGAAATGACATAGCTCTATCACAGACAGTCATCTGCCAACATTAACAAGGAAAATGACAGAATATAGTATTTTTTATTTCAAAGAGGAGAGAAACTGAACAATCACAGACAATATTTTGATAAGAAGCCATACGAGATCCAGATGAAAGAACCTATTTCGTATGTCTTTACAGACACTCAAAAATTTCAATGGGGTGTTCACATTTAAGTACCCCAATGAACAAGAATTAAGCACTGCAGATACTTTGAGGGACTGCAATATTCCTCGTGTATGTAATGCCTGCAACGCTGTGATCTTGCCAGCCTTGTAGACTGAATTCTCCGTGACTAGCAGGAGGATGCGTGATCAAGGACTCACAGTGATAAACCTGGACTCCTTACGTCATCTTAGAAGCCAAGTTTAGCCTTAGTCATAGATTGGCAACAGACTCGCCCATTCTTTCATTAATTAATGTCCAGTCCTGATATCATAGGAGCTGTATATATTTATGTACAATATATTTGTCCTATTGTATTCTGAATAAAAACTCTCAAATATCATGGCTGTATTATACAGGAATTACTACGAAATGGCTTACCTAACCTTGTCTGCCTCTCATACCAACAGTTCAAGGAAAGGTTCAAAAATCCAAAAGGGAACACCTGTGGGACCGTTCACCTGAACGGAACTGATAGCTATTTTCAGAATTCAGTTTTAATGTGTAAATGGAATTATTGGTCTTACATTTATGAGACTTAGGATTTTTAGTTATACATGATGTTTACAGAGTTTTCATCAACAATAACGTGCATTTTTTATAAGCTCTGTATAGAACTGAGAACTGCATGTTTCCTAAAAAAGGTTCATGTGGAGCTTCCCTTTTATATCAGCAGAATACAGACTTTCAGATACATGAATATATTCTGTGCCCCCAGAACATAAAATGACCTCCCAGCATCAACTACACAATCAGTGTTTTATGTTTTGGGAACACTGCTGATCTCTGTCATGCAGTTCTGGAGGTGAAAAGTCATTCAGTTATTTGTCACGCAACAAATGACTAAAAGGCATAAGAGACATATGAGGAGAAAGATGACAATAATTTCAGTGAAGCATAAAAAATAAAAGCTAAACTGATTTTGAATATAATACAAGCAAAGGCAAAAAGTACCTTCCAGCTAGACACGTAACAATATGCTAAGCCTTGGAAGGTTCTTTTATTTATTTACATATTTTTTTCTCTGGAGTTTGTACAGAGTGCAATTGCACTATTGCATGCAATTATAGCATGGTGTTGAAGATATCTGACCAAGATGTGAGTGAATTGCTATAAGATAGGTAGACATACCAGCTTGTGTCCTTAAAAAAAGCACAGAATAACTTCATCTCGGAATAGTGGTAAAGAGGCCAGGGTTCGAGCAAAGCTGAAGCACTACAACATCTAGGTAATGAGTTGGCTTTCTCAGCAGTAGTCTAGGGATCTCTTCACTGCTACCTGTGTGGTTTGAGACCTGTCGATCTTTGTGATGACTCAGTGCTGGTTCTGATCAGAACATTTTATTTATATGCAACAGACATAAATAAAATTCATACACCTAAAATCCAGCCTATGCTTAACTGCTTTGCTGCATTTGCAGCCTTGTAAATTATCCTAGGATGTGTTAAGTACCAAAGTCAGAATAAAATGGGTACTTTTTAAAAAGAAGCATAAGAAACTGGAATAATTTTCTACAGTAATTTAGGTTGTCACTTCTGTGGCATGCTTGTCAGGATGTTAAATTTCCGTCTCCAATAAAACTGCATAAGCATATGAAAAATCTATTATCTTGACCTACATGGAAAAGCAAGAAGCACGTGAATATATGTTTATTTGAATTATCATCTGAAAACGTGGCTCTATGTTTCCCTCAAAAAGTGTCCATTTGACACACTATAAAAAAAGAGACAACATAAAACCAATTTTGTTTCTAATTTTACGAGCATTTCTACTTTGCTACATAGATCCATCTAAGTAATTTATTATTTGAATCACCTACTAAAATGAGTATAGTTCTGACTGCATCTTACACTTGTAGCAAAGGTCCTTTTCAGGGAGAAGGTTGAACGTGCCTGCTCTGCTACATATTTTTTTACAATTACCCAAATTATGTCAAATACACAGTATACTTTTAGCAATGAAATTAACTGTGTTTGCAAATAAAGAAGTGTTTTGGTATATGATGAAGCCTGTCCCTTTCTTTCTCCATTTCTCAGAATGGGTATTCTGTTTCACTACTTCCATACTTTACAGGTTTCATTTTTCAGCTAAATTTCATCTTAACTCTGAAGTAATAAAATATTTAACAGTTTTAAAGAAGAATTAAAACATGCATGTATCCTTTTGTATTGAAGGCATTTAACTTTACTGTCAGTAATACACGTGAGTAAACGTTTTCCAAGAACTCTTTGGTGACTATGTCTCCTTGCTGCCAGTGTTGCACAAGGCATTTTACCAGTTGGACCCCGACACACCTGACATGGCCATTTTAGCACCATGTTACATATAGAATACATTTGCTCTATTACCCCCCAAAATACTTAAGAACAAAACAAAACCATTCATAGGAAGCATGGAAAATCATCAAAGAATAGACATGAATCTATATCTAAAGCCTTTTTCTTCTTCTCCTATTTATATTTCAGCTGTATCTTCTCTTCGTATTTGCTGCAGACAGTTGCACAAGGACCATTTGCATGAATGGAAACCATTCACATGAGCGAGGATTTGCAGGGTAAAACCAAAGTCTTACTATGAATAAAAATGTTAATGGGGTAACGTTAGTTACCAATTTGAGCAAAGAAGCTACAAAAGCCATTTGTTAGCATTTGAACCCATTAAAACTCTCATCTTTTCAGCATTCATACTTATATCCTTCCAAATTGGACCTAAATTATAGCTAGGGTTACTAACAATCCTCTATAAATATCTTTCATAGAGATCTGCATAGGATAAATCATTTGCCTTGTTTAATTTTAACATTTAATTTTCCCATAGAAAATGAGAAAACCACATATTCAAAATCAAAACAGTAACATTATGCAAAATAATAAAAAAAAGCAACATTAACTGAGATAAGCAAAATAAAATCTCCTCTTTAAAACAGCTTTAGGTACCGTGAGTAAATGTAGGATAAGCATTTAAATATTTTTTCTATATTTAAATACACAACTCCATCTAATAATTTGTTTCTGTTGATCAAGAAATAACTTTGACATTGCAAAGACAGTTGAGAATTCTCCGTCAAACAGGAGTCTGCAAGAGTATGCGACCTTACCTTCACCTGCATACGCCAGAATGGAGCGGGCACGCATCTGCTTCCCTTCTGTGGTTTTGCCGGAGCAGGTGTGTGAGCAGGAGGACCATGCGGACCACATGCTGAGCACACAGTCCTTTGGGCATGGAGCTTCGCAGACAACCGGGATTGGGTAGATAGCATCTCTACACAGCTGTCTGTCAACCTCTTCTCCTGGGAAAGAAAAGGCCAGCAGCAGTCTATCATTTGTTAAATTAACTTAAAATGAGCAATCGAGTCCAGATGGGCACACAAATAAATTAGATTCTATTCTTCTATATAAACAAGGTAAATAGATATTTTATTAAAATGACTTGTCTCCTCTGCCTTGATTCTAGAAGAACATGCTTAAACCTAGTTTAATTTGATATTCTGCTGAAGTGAATGTCAGCCTGGGTGGTCTTTAGGCTTTCATTTTAATGAAACATATTAATACATATTTGATTCCACAGAAAATCCTAATGTGAATAACAGAGTATATAATACACCTACAGAAAACTGTATACATGGAAATCTGTGTATGTTAATCACCTAGTCTTCATCCACGTTTGTTGGAGAAGGGGAAAAGTATCCTAACTTCCAGCTCAGCCAGTTTTACAACCCACAATTCATCCTTGGAATTGCAGCTATGCATCAAAATATGAAGAGTGTTGCAGTAAGCTGCAGTCAGTGTCTTGTTTGGTTAGAAAGATCTTCATTTGTTAGCCAAGCCAGTGACACATTAGTCTTTGTGTCATGGAAATATAAAAAGATCTATGCATTTGTATTCTGTCACATCAGTGTACACATTTCATTATAATAAAAAGATCCAGGCTGGTATAAATTGTTTAATGAAATACTAGCCAGTGTTTAAGTAGCAGGGCTGCTTTTGTTTTCAGTAAGGAAATCATGGGAGCACTGTGTCTGAGATTTGTCTGAACAGCACCCTAATCACAAAGTGGTTAGTTTTGTAAGGTGACATACAATTTCCTGATCAAATCAGTTAATATCCATTAAGCGAGGAATGAACAAATGACCACATATTCAGAGGCCAATAAGTCTCACTGACAGTGACAAAAGCCTCAGGATAAATCTTCACTTTGGAGCAGATGATGGAAAAAATGAACAAAGGAGGGAGAGGTTTGGAGTCACTGTTTTAGAGTTGTAGGCTTGTGCTGGTTTTGGCTGGGATAGAGTTCATTTTCTTCATAGCAGCTAGTAGGGGGCTATGTTTTGGATTTGTGCTGGAAACAGTGTTGATAACACAGGGATGTTTTAGTCACTGCTGAGCAGTGCTGACACAGAGTCAAGGCCTTTTCTGCTTCTCATACCACCCCACCAGCGAGTAGGCTGGGGGTGCACAAGAAGTTGGGAGGGGACACAGCTGGGACAGCTGACCCCAACTGACCAAGGGGATATTCCATACCATATGACGTCATGCTCAGCACATAAAGATGGGGGAAGAAGAAGGAAGAGGGGGATGTTCAGAGTGATAGTGTTTGTCTTCCCAAGCAACCGTTACATGTGGTGGACCCCTGCTTTCCTGGAGATGGCTGCACACCTGCCTGCCGATGGGAAGCAGTGAATGAATTCCTTGTTTTGCTTTGCTTGCGTGTGCGGCTTTTGCTTTACCTATTAAACTGTCTTTATCTCATCCCATGAGGATTTTTTTTTTTACTTTTACTCTTCTGATTCTCTCCCCCATCCCACCAGGGGGGAGTGAGCGAGTGGCTGTGTGGGGCTTAGTTGCCAGCTGGGGTTAAAGCATGACAAGCCTTGTTATCATACAAACCAATTACAGAAAGTGCTTGAAACGAAAAGCACCAGGAACTGAGCAGTAGCCCAATATGTAATGCCAGTTACAAGGAACTGTGAAAAAGTTGCATCTAAGAGCACACTGGACTTCCGAGGCCCTGTTAATCACATACAATCAAGGCATGAAAAGAGCCAGTCTCATTTGTAAACATGAAACTTTTTTTTTAAAGTTTTCTGAAAAGCATAACATTTTAAAAGCATCTGAATGCCTTTTGTGTTATATGACCCTTGCTGTACGAGGGCATAAAACCTTCTGTTGAGTTATGATTCATCTACTGAAACGTTATTGAAGCATATGCGATCTTGATGGAACTGAACATGAGCATCTATAGCATTGCACATGCTATGATCCATCATGTCAACTCTTTTGTTTTAATAGCTAATGTCAACAAAATAGTGTCTCATCAAGATTTGCAATGAACATGTCTTCGATACAACAAAACATTTGTTAGACATAACCATTAAATACTCTATAATTTAATGATAAAGGCATCAGCCAGTGTTAATAACCACCACCTGGATTCTGAAAAGCTAATTCAGTGAGCACTGTGAATGCTGTAAATGAAGCCAAAGATCTATAAACAGTGCTTTACCCAAGCCTCAAATTAGGTTTTTATTGCTTAATAGAATAATAATAAAATGAATCAAACAGTAATCTATACAGAAACTACATTTTTGTCATTCAAAGTTTAGAGTCTTAAAATCTTTCAAATAAGAATCTGATAAACTGAGTTCCTGAAAATAGGAGGTTCTTTAGTACTAGTGACATATCATGAGTCCCAGAACTATTAACGACCAAATTCTTTATTAAAAAGAGGAAAAGATGAGGGCCATCCATCCAATATTATATCCCTTTAACCAGTGTCAAATATTTTATTCATACAGAACCTTTAGGCACAACAGAACTGCAAACATCAATCTTCCTTGGCTCTGCAAACCAGGGGAAGTGCTGCAGCTCATGCTTTTAAAATAGCCTAAAGTAGTCATAATAATCTGAAATATAAAGACCTTTGAGATCAAGTCCGTCTCAATAGCTGTATTTTCCCATATTAAAAATACAAATTTGAGCCCTGCCAATGGCTTCATAGATCTCCCACATTAAGTTCTGTTTCCCTCACTGGACTCAATCTTTGCATCAATTCCTCCTTCTCTTGTATTACAGGTCATCACATCCTGACACCAATGCAGGAGGGATTCCCACCTGCTTCATCAGAACTGCACGTGTTCAGGTTGAAGGACAAGACAGAGGAGCAGACTGCAAACTTCTTTTCCAAAGAATAGAAAAAAAAGCTAGAAAAGGGGTGAACCTTACTCTCAAATTGTTCCATCGCCAGGTAGGACTCAATGAGGTAAACTGCTGGGACACCTTCACACCTTGCAAGAAATGCTACTATGAAATTAAAGTATGTCATAGTGTAAACAGACAATACTATATTGAGCTTATTTATTGCCTGCCAACTAAGGTGATGTTAACTTGAAACTCAAGCTAAATTTGGGGTCACAATGAGAAATTGTCTTAAATTAGTTTCAGTCTGAGTTTATATTTCAAACAAAAAAAAGGCTTCATTCTCTCCCAAAACCAAAGCCCCTCTTTTATCCTCTGCTTTTACAGAGAAAATATTCTTGAAATATGTATCTTCCATATCAGCATTTAGATTTTGTCAACTGTCCAATTCTTATCTGATGAATTCAACAGCATAGGTATGCAGTTGGAAGGAATGTTTTATAATGGGTACTACTTATCTTCAGGGAGATATTTTATTTAGACTAAATTGTTTCTGACATTTCACTAATGATTTTATGAACAACTTGACCTTTGTTGTCTTCCTCTTTAAAGTGCATAGCGTAGTCAACTACCAGGAACCACTCAACCATATGCTGGGAACAATGCCAATGTAAAGACTAAAGCTACTTAGAAAAAGTCCCATTTGAAAAAGTTTGTCATGTGTAGTCTAATATTTTATTTGAACTTTACAGGTATACAGTTTTGTTGCACAAGAGTTGAAGACAGAACTCCAAAAACACAAGTCAAAGGTCCCTGCTCTGAATTATTTATACTGTAAGCAACACAATGACAAAAAGTGGCCGCCTTCCTGGTGTGAAGACCTTCTAGTATGTGCACACACCAGAGCCACTAGTGAACTACTGAATTATTTACTTGTTTTAAAACAAACAAACAAACAAACAAAAAACAATCCCCCTACTGAATAGGCAATTTTTTACAGATTAAAGAGAGGTAGCTTGTGAACAGCATGCAGGAGGAACTGGCTAACTGTTCGTAAGTATCAGACTGTATTCATATCACCATTCTTGTTTTATTACATTCACAAAGCAGATATGGTATCCATGAAAATTTGGTCTAGATGCTAAAGGTTGGGCTAGACCGCAGAAGACCTATGTTCTGTGTTTAATGTAGTTGAATAATGTCACTCCTTTGTGTTTTTGTTTACTCATCTGTAAAATGTGTCTGATTTTTAAGTTTCTTGTAAAATGTTTTAAGACCTTTCCAATGGGAAGCATTCCCAGAGCTGGTATCACTAGAGAGACATGGCAAGGAAACAGTCTTGCTTATTGTACATCTTTTAACATGATGCATGCTTCAGTGCACAGTAAAGTGCTGTCAAATTCTGAGCTGTAGTAAATGGAAAGGCAAGTGCTTAACAGAGGGCAAAATTTTTTTAAAGCCTTAAAATGAACAGTAAAATCACTGCAAGATTAATGAGGCATAGAGAACAACTGAAAAAAAAAAATCAACATAAAATAAAAATGCTGCTGGGGTCCTATGCAGTAAGGCATGAACTTGGTCTCAGTCCTGTACCTGGAAACCAGCTGTAGTCTCTGAAAGGCTGAACTATAACCTGATATAAACTAAGTAAAAATTGACAATAAAATCATAATAAATGGGATCAAATCAAGAGAGTGCTTTGAACATTAATATTGAACATTTTTTTTTAAATGCCTGTGTAATCAGTAAAGGACAGGAATATCACAGAGTGGTAAAACAAATAATGTAGTTATATTTTAAAGTTTATAAAAGAATTAATGACAGCAACTGAGCCTAAATGCTAAAACTGCAGACTTCAGACTCTGTGCTGCTTAGTTGAATGTGTTCAAATTTACTAGTATACCTGCAACTCTAAGGGGAAAAAAAAGGCTCAGTTAAGCCAATATCTTCTTTTTGTGGCTCCTGGTAGCCACATATGTTAGTCTGCTTTTAAGTACAACAGACCACAGGAAACTACAGTGCATCATTCAAGTGTTTTTAAACCTGCACATTTAAAATGACGATGTAAAAATACAAAAGGATGGAAAAGGCTGGCAGTTCAAAGCATTGCATGATCTGGATGTACTGGTTATACACACTAGGGTATATACTGTGTTGTATGTATGTGACTATATCACTTATAGGCATCGCTTTCTCAGCTGATGCCTCTTACCAGCTTTCTTGTCTCGCCAGTGAAGCTGAAAAGGAGGCACACAATGTGTCATCCATTGAAAAACCACTGGGCACCTGAAATACTTGACAAGGCACCCCAGAGCCCAGTTTTTAAAGCGCTCTGTATTTGTGGGTGAAGAAGGCCTTGTTCTTATTGAATTGCCTTCAATAGTGCCTCTAAGCATGGAGGCTGCAGGAAGAAAATGCAGTTAGTTCACATGATGTTAAAATCTGTGAGCTGTGTTAGTTGCCACTTACTGTTTCCTTCCTTCCCTGTGTAGAAAAATAATCAAGAGGAAAGTATTGTACTGCCTCCTGTATGGGTTGAAAAGGCTGAAATGGCTGACGAGACTGTTCTTTATCTTGAATTCCCATGCAGTTTCCCATAGGCATTCCTCCCACATGAGCACCTATACGTGTCCTTACGCTAACTCCCTTGTCAGCCTTCGAGTGTGTTGAATGACCTCCTCAGACTGGCTGAGGAGCCAAAGCTGCTGTGTGGACTCTGCCCATCACAAACAAAATACGCCTATCGATATTCAAATCACAGTAAAACAAGATCTGTGGTATGTGCTCAGTCCTGTTTTTCATATGGAACTAAGTTTAACCGCTCTCCGTACCCAAAGTTAGTAAAGCATATGTCTCCACTAAAAAGTCTGTACATGCTACAATTTTACAATTTTGGTGTATTCCTGTAGATATACAAAGATAGTTTGACTAGAAGAGGGGAAAATGCACTTTTTTTTTTTTATTTTCTTAAAATTCTCAAGTTTATATGACTCAGGGCAGAAAATAAACAAGAAAATATCAGTCTAAAATGTAATTGCCTCAAAGTTACAAGAACATCACAACTAGACTGTAATAGTATAGAAAAAGCATTAATGAGTTTAACTGTCATTATTCTAAAGAAAATACAAAAACCCCCAACTTCAAGAAAACCACTGAAATACGAGAAAACATACAAAGTTATTCAAATTTGAAGTGCTATACTAGACTTCCATTAGTAATAACCTTGTCTACACATTGGCTGATTAGTGTAATGCAAAATGGGCAATTCTTCATGTTACAGAAAAGCTATTAAAATTATCACAAAACCATACTTTTTTCAGATGCTAGGACACCTTATATCTGCTAATAATCAGATAATAATCAATCACCAGGATAAACTAACATTATTTTCGTTTCTAATACTATTGCATTTCTTTCAAATCACTAAGCAATTACTAGTCCCCGAAGTTCACCACAAAAGGAAAAATCCTGCCTGCCTAGCATGAACTGTCACATCAAATTAACTTCTCCTTCCAAACCACGGTGCTGCAGCAGTAGTGTGGATTTTTCTTTTTTCAATGATCAGAAGAGGTAGAGAACTATGTTGTGAACTATGCATAGGAAGAAGTGGAGGCCCATAATATTTTCATTCAACTGCTGTCCTTTTGCATAATCAGGCACTTGGTGTCTTCCTCAAACCTCCACATCTTCATCAGAACTGCTGATTGGAAATTCAGTCTCATACCGTGACTGATTTTTTTTTTTTTGGCAATTCTTTTTGTTTCATTGTTTGGCTGTGGGTTTTTTTCTTATACGAGAGGAACTCTCTGAGGAAAGCTGTCTTTCTCATGGCACGTCTCTAATTAAAATGCATACACAACTGCAAAAGGCTGACCCAGATTTTTCAGTAGGGAGAATTTAGAAGTTAATCTCTGAAAACCTAATCAAATAAGCCATGAAAAGGGGAACCAGTAATATTTACATGCAATTCATCATTTACCATGTTGTTTAGCCCAACAATCTTAAGAGTATTTGGAGGAAAAAAAAGCAGCACATGCAACAGTATCTGACAGACCAATTTTTGCCCTTGAATGAGTTCAATACTTGTATATAACACATACTTTGATAGACATTAGGAAACTTTAAATGTTTTATTAATCCCAGCAGCCTTCATAACATCTTGACAGTGTTTATTCATATCTGCTCCAAAGATAAAGGATGTCAGCGTAAGCTTTAATGTTAGTAAAATGGTGGTGTCCTTGAAAACAGTAGCAACACTATGTTACCTTGTGTGGAATTATTTTCTGTTCTAGTTCCTGAATGACCAGCTGTCAAAAACTCTCTCTGCATGAGGTAGGTTGATAAATTTTCAACACTTCTAATTTTCAACTTTTCTAAATTTTCAACCCCTCTAATTATTGAACATAAAGCAACATTAACCTACAATTTATATTCTTAATATAGTCTACTTCATTAGCTCTGAAGTTTTTCAACAACAATGTGAAAAGATGGCGTATTTTTCCCTTGTATTATTCTTATCAAGTGAAGTTTCTGCATTCATTTCTATTGCTTAGGTGCCGAGCTGGTAGCTCCAAGTGTTAAATCAGTTGCTAATTCCCTAATCACATGCCTTTCTCTCAATTGCTTTTGCTAAGTAGCATTTGCATTTAATTAAGTATGTCTTAATTAGTTGATGGTTAATATTCGTGAAGTCATTTTCTTCTAAGAATCCTAAGTAGAAATGGCACTGATTTCAATAAAGACAAATACACTAGTTTCTCACATCTGCTCATTATGCAAAAATGTAAGAAAGTTGGTCTAACAGTTTAATGATATGAAAACATTGTAGGATTGTAAACTGTTTGATTTGGCGATTTGTGTGTGAAAATTTACTGTGGGTTTGGTTTCAATGTAGAATTTCAAGTAGTATCATAGAGTCTATTCCTTACTAAAAGAAAAATTATAAACATGATACTTTGGCCCCTTATTCAAAAAAACATCATGAATCTTATAAACATGGATGGAATTTTTTTTCAAATGAGAAACTTGCACAAGCACATACACCTTCATCTTATTTACACGTTTACCACGACTGCACACACAAACCAGTGACATATAGAAAAGGCCACTGACTACTCCCCTTTCACTATGCAAATACTGGAAGATATGAATACCTTTTAAAATATAATCCTGAATTTTAAAATGTGGTTTTGGCTTTTTTTTAAGCAAACATTTGCAGTGAAAAATGACTGATGATGGAACAAATACTATACAAAAGGAAAATAGCTGGAGCTTAGAAACCTCCCACATCCAGTGTTTCTGAAATCGAAGATAATAGCATGTCAACATACTTAAGAAAAAAATTATGAACTTTTTAAGATTTTCTATTCCTTAATGAGATGAAACACCACATTTTACAAGCAATAACTTCTTGTTGATGACTATGTCCAATTTTCCTCATGTATTCACCTTCTGGGAAAAGAAATTTTGACAGGTGGGAAGACAGTGGCAAGAACTCCCACATTCATGCCAAAATCTAATTCCAACCATAGTACCTGAGCACTTCTGCTCCCTCTCTGTAACCAAACCAGTAAATGCTACTACTACACCGCAGCTACAGCTTAAAGGGTAGCATGCATTTGCTAACCTTCCCCACAACACAGTGTATTAGCTGCTATGGAGAAAGAACGCAGAAGCAGGTAACCCCCTGCGAGTGGTTTATAAGAAAGCTAAAAGATATGAAAGGCATTCTGCTACAGAGGTAAGACAGTCCTGGTTCCAAAACCTTTTCCCTGTCCTCAAGCTCATCCAAAGTTTCAACCACGCAAATTTCAAGAAAAGTGAGTCACTGCTAAGAAATCCAATTCAATATTCCTTAACACAGCAGGTAAAGATAAGGCTTTGCACCATATACAAAACCATTACAGGAATAATCAAACCCAAAAGAACACTCCTTACTTTGAAATAATGACAGCAATAAAGGGACAACTCTGAAACAAAAATGAAGAACATATTTTAAAGATGTATATTTCCTTCTAAAATTGCTTCAGGTGGGAAACATCTTTGGATGTTCTTTGGATTTAACTGGTTAAAAATAATGAACTCACACCTTCAGATACAATATTAATGCTTCCAGTAATCCCATTTTCATGTCTGATAATAGAAGAACATATGTACCTCCATTTATATTAGAGTCATCTATCAGGATTACAGTCATGTAGATACAGTCTAAATTTGACAGAGGGAAATAAAAACAGGGAAATGAATAGTATTTCTTTATCCAAATAATATTTTTTCAATGTAAAATGCAGTGTCATCTGTCACGTATATAGGAAGGCCAGATTAAACAGTATGAAAAAATAATATTCCATAACTATGTTAACTCAGAAATATACAGTAACCTGAGGTATTTGGCTGGGGGGAAAAAAAAACCTTACTTTTTTTTTCATTAAAGTGCAAGCTTCTTATTTATGCCTGAATTCTTTACTCGATGAGAATAAGAAAAGTTGAAGAAACTGTTCTGCTCCCTTTGTCATCTTAACAAGAACAACATTTTGTGGTATCCACTTTCAAATTTTATCTCTTATTCCTTTATCCCATCTCTTATTTTTCACTATTCTGTGCTAGATTTACTCAGGTTGAAAAACTAAATTACATACGTTTCACCCAGAAAATATGGAAAAAAGGTTTTCCAATTCTCCCTGTATTTACATAATTTTCTAAGTGGTAGTGGCGATGGCAAGCACAGTGTCTGTTCCCCCAAGCATATAGCAATCACTTGGCTACCTGTGAAGCTCCCAATTAAAAAAAAAAAAAAAAAACAACACAAAAAACATGAGGTCAGTTCCTTCACTATACACACAGAGGCACACTGAGGGTGTCTTACAGCACTAACTATGGCTTAAAAAGTAACAGCCTTTTTATCTCTGACACAACACTATAAGTTACTGAGTGCATATTTTGTATTATGCATCAAAGATAATGGAAAACTCTTCTTGCAGATGATACCTTCTTTGAATTTTCACTACTTCTGATACCATTGAATATCCACCAGCATGAAAGAGGCTGTATCTGAACTTATTAGTAATAATGTGAGTATCACTGAAAAAGACTAATCTAAATAGGAATACCGAAGAATTAATCCAAATTAATTAAAATGGGACTTTGAAGGAGATTAGTTAAACTGTATTAACATCTTGTATGGCTATCCTTATTCAGAATGAAAGAGAAAATTCTTAACAAATAGAATTAAGGTGACCTTAATTCTGAATAAGAGGATTCGCATACATGTTTAATATAGTTTAATATTATTTTTGCAGTTAATTTGGATCAACTTTCCTAAGTGTCTCCATGTACACAAGACAAAGTAAACAAAAACTGAAACATGATATGCCTTTAGAAGAAAATCTGCTATACTTTAACTTTATGCCATCGTAGACGTGTACCACAGGAAGAGTAGTCTGATATTTCTAATGAGCCCAGCAGAGTTGGGGCTACACATTGCCTACCAACAGGAGTAAGGTTTTCCTACTGCTTGACAGGTACTTGAAGCATTTTCATGGTTCATTTGCTAATGTAGCCTTACTGAGAATGATAAGGAACAGAGAATACAAATGTATTGATCATAACCAAGTGCAGTTGCCTTCTAGTGTCAAATAAGCCAACCAAACATCATCTTGGTATGAAAGAAAAAGTAAGTTTGATGACAGGCTACGGTCCCATTGAGAATAACATCAATTTTAGTCATGGGACCAAGTGGGGTCAATGTCGGACCAACAGGCCATCTTAAGCAGAATGGGGAAAGGAGGGGAAAAGTGCTGACAGAGCTATAAGGAAACAAGAAGACACAGTGTGAATCTGGAGGATGAGATCACTTGAAAATTCACAGTGTATTTCTAAGAACACTTGGCAAAAGCACAAAAGCACCAACTCACCTTAAAAAGATATATCTGATCCCAAGATCAACTGGACATCCTCATAAACTTTTTCCAATCAAGCCACAATTTATACCGTGACAAAAAGATATAAAAGTATGACTTAAAAAATAAAATAAAAAAATACTTTCTCCATTTGTTTGTAAAATGTTACAGAAACTCTACTATGTTTAACAGTGAAAAAAATTCCTTTGACAGTCTTTAGAAATATTTGTAGTGTAATTTTGAACATTGGTAATAGTAGGATTTAAAATACACGGATTTGAAAATGCAACATGTATCTATTTTAGCATTGCACTATGTCTTGTTCATTTAGAAAACAAGAAGTTTTATTAATCATTGGGAATTGTATTACTATTTTTTTCACTACTGGGTATTCTCATCAGATTTTTAAATTAATCAGATATGGACAAGTAGAGTGTTGTAGCCTTTGAAAAGGTTTCACAGGTATTTTATTGTAACTACTATTTTAGACATTTCCCCCTCCCCTCCAATAAGCAAAAAATTATGTGGAGAAGTAGTCTGAGAAGGGCAATGGAACATCAGCAATTTCCAACAAGTTCGATTAGACATGATAATTCTGATGTGCTGACCTAAACTAGATTAACATTGAGGGATATGAGTTAGGAATAGAAGCATAAAAAGGAAATAATAGGCAAGACTACAAAAACAGTAGCATGAAAACAATGTGACAGCTCCACTAACGTCAGTAGAATGACACTGCTTACGACAGTCGATC
>NW_008824988.1:4408764-4437986 GCF_000699105.1 Pygoscelis adeliae | reverse complement strand
TTTATTTTAAACAGCTACTTTAAATGGCCTGGTTTTCAAGAAATACTAAATATCCATAACTTTCATGAATTTCAGGGTTCTCATTTTTTTTGCATAAATATGAGTTTTGGAGGATAACTTTATAAATTTAAGCTCAGAAGTTCACAAAGTTGCATCATAAATTGATTCATAAATACTCCAGCACTGCAGTTTCATCACCAAGTATTTTCCTAGAATTTGGCCACCAACATTTTAATGTTATTCCTCTCTCTAATGCAAGAACATAACCCACAGCTGAAGAGAATTACTAATGCCATGCAGCTGACAGAGTATTAGATGAATTTTTCAGTTTGTCAATTATCTAATATTTCACTACTATAAAGTGAATTTGCAGCAAGTTTACAACTACACATTCATAAATATATGTGATACCTCTTGCCACACAAATATACATGTAACTCAAAAAGAATTTTATGAGAATAAGAAAAATTATTTTATATAGTAGAAGATTATTGCAAACATTTTCTTTGCATTATTCATCCACCTGCAGCTAGTAAAAAGTTGTCACTCTATATGTAATCTGACAGCTCAATTCAATCACAGTTAAAACACAGGACCCAAGAGGTGTAAAAGAGATCACGGCCACTGTCATGTTTACACATTTCTGAGAAAGTTTTATAATTAATTTCATGCATGCTTCTGTCCATGTCCTGCTACTGGCAGATAAAATCCAGTCTTCAGAGAACATCTTTTCATCCATCTTGCAATGAATGTCTTCTCATCATTACAAGTGGAAGGCACAGCATGCCATTAGGGAGCTCAGACTGTGAATTAATGTCTTTTGGAAACATTTTTGTAACTGATTCCTCTCTAGAAGACTAAAACTAACCCATCCTTTTGACTTTTCCTTTTTCCTGGCCTCTCAATATATGGATTCAGAGAAAGAGCTCTCATAAAAGTGACCAGAGGTAAGTATCACTACATCTTATAAACCTATGCTAAATTAAGGAAATACATTAACATTGTCACACAACAAAACCAAAAGTAGCAGGAACACATCTGCAAATATAGGGATGTTATAACTTTTCTACTTCGTTAATAATTTATATAGGCTAACGTCCTAAAGTCACAGAAATCTGACAGATTTCACTGCAGATTTGCATCTACTCAGAGAAATCAGCTTTACCCTGGAAATAAGGCTCCCTTCTCCTACTAGAAGGACATCACTGGTTTTCTAGAAAAGCCTCCCACAAGATTTAAGCAGCTTCTAGCTAGCATTATTCTACTTTTTCCCCTCTTGGGGAAAAAAAAATATCTGAGACATTCAGAACGAGATTTAATGTAGTTTCTACTTAATATCTTTTCCCTGGAAAACACTAATGCAGCAATTTAGTATCTGTAATATCAGTACCAATAAAGGATGTCTCAAATCAGTAAAATTAAAACCAAACATCTGATAATTCCTAGGGTAAGATTTACATAGCTAATCCATAAATTACCCTGAAAATTATGTCAAGAAACCAAATGGCAGTAAATGCCAGAATTAAAGTTGCCTTTGTATAATGCAGTTTTTTAAATTGCATAATCACACACTTATTATTTTTCCACTGGGTACCTTCCACCTTCAGTTCACAGATTGGAAACTCCTTAATGAGTAGCTATTTGGTATTTTTAGTTTTATTCTCTTTGTTCAAGGCATGAGCCTATGTTTTATTTACCACACATTAATTAAAAGTGTTATTAAAACAGAATTGGTAATTTTTCTAAGATCTTTCTGTCATGGCTATCAGATACCCACTAATACATTTATTTTCAGAACACTCAAGACGTGACAGGTCAGTATTATTTATATTTTGCTGATGCTGAACAAAAGCAGAACAAAATTAAACCCTGAAGAATGAGACAACTAAGGCTAGTTGTCTCAAAGACAAAGCATTCATTACTACAAAATGCCCACTTAATCCCAAAGGAGATATATCCATTTCACAAATAAGTAGCAGGTTCTGTGGGGAAAATGTCATGTAGGCACAACTAAATAATTAAAGACTTCCATCTGATACATTCGCATAAAGACCAGACAAGCAACCTTAATTTCCTGATGTTTCAGGGCTTGGCTTTGCAACCTAAGATATTTAATTTTGACATAATATTTCTTTCCAGTTTTCTAGTTTAAAATGGAAGCCAAATGACAAATAGTACTTCTGCCATGGGTGTTACACTGACTGTGGACACTTACAGCTCTGCCGGGTGATCTCATGGGACAAAAGCAGGAGCAGACTATAACGTGCTGCGTTTCAGCTCTAGAAGTCATGAATTTCCTTCTCTCTTCCCCTTCTCTAGCTTCGTATCCAGCCTTATTTTCTCCAGACACTAATCCCACTCTGTCACCTCACTATCCCTTCCACCCGGCCCTGCCAAGTTCTCGCTAGCTGCTTGTCAAATCCTCCCTTGGGCTGACTGTCACCAGACTGAATCCCCCCCCAGATTCGTTCCCAATCCCTGCCATGTAGAGACATTTTACAACTTCCTTTGAGTTCCTTACTTGCTCTCAGTAAACCGTCCTGAAGGAAACTAGGGTCAAATGCTACCTTTTCCCAGCTCTTAACCTCATTGCTTGGTCAGTACCAGTTTCTCCGTCTTGCCTGCCATCCCCCTTTTCACCAAATCCCGGGTACAAATCTATTCCTTTCTCTCTGCAATGGGTCTATGACTCTATGTAGCTGAGACCCTGCCAAAAGCTACCTGCACCCCAAAATCTGGAACAGATCACTGAGAATGCTGGAGAGACTAGGACCTTCAGTTGTTTGCTCTGGTTTGGAGTAATCATTGCAGCTGAGGATGCTTTACTCTTAGTTTGAAGCTTCCTTAAGTATTCAGTGGAGATGGTGCTTGTGTCGTGCACAGGAGTTACTCGAATTGCAAAATGACACAGATTGTCTTAAGGCTCTTTAAGTTGCCACTGGAACAGTCATCTTGTGAAATCAAATATTTCTTGGGAGATAAAAGTGCTTTTACATTAATCAGTACTCAACACAAATTATGATCTGAAAGAAAGGTCAGACAATGAGCTGCTTAAGGCTGGAAGTACTGAGAATAAAATTCCTATAATTTATTCTGGTTCAACATGACTGGCTAATGACGACGTTTTAATTGTCACCATTTATCAACACACTAGTTTCACAGCTTTGAAGTTTGATAACATTTATTAAGAAAATTTACCATTCGCATGCAGGTTGTCAAAAAAAAAAAAAAAAAATAGGCCCGTGCAATCTTTTTCTCTCGGATGGGAAACTAACTCCCATCAAATGAGAGGATACTGTCCTAGAACATTTTATCATAAAGGTTTATGATTAGTATTGTGTAATATAATCTTCCAAGATAGTGGTATTTAATTTATAAATATGTAACATGATTATTATATATAACATTATTAAATGTAACATTATCTCTTCTGAGTATGTTTTGTAAAAATATTTGAGGTACTTTCTGAGTCTGTTCTAGGGAGTTAACACAACACACAAATCCAAAACCAAAGAAGTTCGACACTGGGTCTATAAATCCAGTTCTGTAATCCATCTGTAAGTCTATAAACACCTTTTTTTCTTGTTTCATAACAGCATAATTTGAAGTAACAAATGGAAAGATTGTAAGCATTAAACTGACCTTCTATAAAAACAAGTGGAGTCTAATCAGGATTGAGTTCCTGCTTTGTAGGCTGCTATGCAAATAAGAACTCATGCATTAAAATCCCCCCTCCTAATTTACCCACTGTTGTTACAAGCAGTTCTTGCAATATCCTACCTTTCCATCTGGTTGCGCTATCAAAAACAAAAGCAGGTTACTAAGAGTGTGCATCACATGAGACATGTAATTGCATTCTCTGTGTTATATTTCTAACATATTTTTGCTTCCCACTACAGCAACTTCTACTCCTAGATCTCTAATAGATTTTAAGTACACGAGTACACCTTCTCTGCAAAGATGTTACAGTACATTTTAAAAGTAAACATGCCAAAACCCACCAAACTCATCTAACTAGACAGCCAAATTATGATCTAGCACAAGAAAAAGATTTTGGTAATTAAGTTGGCCCACCCATTTTTAACGTAACTATATTCATTATGAACATTAATGTCTCTGCATTATGAACATTGTCCATACCAAGTGCAACTCTGTCTTCAAACATATATGATAAATTGGAAACAAGGGTCTATTGCACTGTCAGAAGTGATAATTGTTTATTGCACTACACAGATGAAACTCTGGTTTTGTTTTACTTATCCCTTTAATTGAAATAATCACATCACATTCCAGGCCAACTATAGAAGACATTGACAAAGTAAATGATGTATTTAAGTCATCCCATATAATGAAATTACTTCATGTTATACAAACACAAAAAGCATCCATTCTTATATGGAATTTAATGGGGATATGTCCACTTTCGCAATGTCAAGATGAGACACAAAAAGGAATTGGCATGACATATTAAATGTGACTTTTATTGACAGAAGAATTATCAATTATCAAGCTTGCTGAGAACTGAAATGGGATAGTTTAAGCAGTACTGTGCACTATTTTTCCTTATATTCCTTTATACTTAATAAAGCAAATCTTGTTACAAAGAAATGCCTTAAAAATCCCATGGTTTGAAACATAATGGCCTGAGAGTATCAATTTTTAGGTCCTTTAAACTGACTATATTTCACCCTCAGTAACAAATTCTTAAATATAACAAATATCTAATAAACATATTCAGTAGTTTTTATGTAACCAGACAAATCAAAGGAAAGAAAGGATGGGGTTATAAATTTCATATCCTATGTGTTTACAGTGAAGAACAAAGTATACATCTTACATTTGATCTAAATGCCTCAGATGGTCAGCCAAAAAGCTGTCAGGCAGAAAAGAACAGTTCCAATCAATTCTGTAATGACATTAGCTAGGAAATTAATATTGGGAAACGATGACTAATGCTCATATAACCAAGTTCCTGTAAGCATAAAGCAGTATGCGTTGAAAGAAACTGTCATTAGCTACTGTATTTTTCTACTAATTGAGTGCTGAGCATTGGCCAGATTTTGATCTGGGTTCTGTTGCAGGATTAACTCAATAATTCAATGTAATTCGAATTCAAATCTGGCTCTTTATTCTTTTTAAAGAACTAAGTCTTAAAGTGACGCAAAGTAGGTATTTTCTTTTTAAATAGTCATCAAAATCCAACTAGTCTGATGGATTCTTCATTCAATGCATACAGCCACATAATAGAACAGGCAGAAGAAGTAGACTCTTTATACCTGGGTATGCCTATAAAGCTTCCATTGACTCTCCTATTGTTTGCTATTATGAAAATGAATGAAGACCAGCAGCTACTCATTTAGCATATATTTGATTCAAATGATAAATATACAGAAAGAGCCAATTTTAAACCAGCCAAAACATTTTAAGCGAAAATGGTTGCACCAGCCAATCTTTAGTTTCTTTCCTGAAGTTTATTCCTTATATTTAATGAGATGTCTGTTGTAAGAAGATATAAGGCCACAAGTTAAAAATTAACACAATATAGATGCTGATCAGGAAGCTATAGAAGAAATCTTAAACTACGTGAAGAAATTTTATAAGCTTTTTTGCAAAGTTAAATTCAGTAAAAGGAATACAAGTATTTCAGAAATAAATATTTCTGAGTCTAGAGAAAAATAATAAAGCAATCAAATCCTATCGGATTGTCATATAGTTGAAGGATGGTGACTTCAGCAGTCACACTAGCTGACAATAAGCACAGGTAAAGGAAATGTACACTGTTCCACTTTGGACAGTACAGTGTTTGAGCCATCCCTTAAAAAGTAGCTAAACTAATCGTTTTGAAATATTTACATATGAGTATCTTAACAAAACAGACAAGTTTACCTTCTGTATCTTTTACTTAACTACCAACACCATTGTTTTGCCCCTCAATATTGCAAACAGGGTACAGCCCACCCGTGTTACATCAGGATATACTGATGTTGCTGGTGGTTTGAATTTGCACTCCAGTCTCAGGAAGACCAGACCTGTGTCACCCACGTGTGTCCAGGTGCCAGAAGAGAACTCATGGCACTCAGCTACGTGAACACACATCTCTGCCTAGATGACTTCAGGAACAATTTTGTTACTTCAAAGAGTTGCAGGAATTTGCATGTGCACGAAGGGCCTTGCTGTTGCCATGGCTCCCTCTTCTAAGGCTAGTCATCTCTCACAGCTGTGAGGCAGGAGATGGCAATGAGTCCATTCCTTTCCCCTGTGGAGCTAACTGTAACCCAACAATTAGTGAGCTTGAACAAGGTCTGGAAGAAATTTGCCTTTCAAAAGTGAGATCTGTTTTATCCAGAGTAACACACGCAGTGGTACAAAGCCCAGTATACTATAAAGGCTGTAAACCAATTTATAATTTACATGTTCCTACAAAATGAGCAAGTAATTCCAGTCTACTCTCTGAGGATCAGAAGCACACCACAGATACTGCCAGTACCTGTGCTACGAAGTTCAGCACAAAGATAAAAACGTAAAAACCCATAATGAATGAACGAGCATTTTGTAGGCATTTTCAGCAATAGTTAATTTTGCAGATTTTTATGTCAGAAAGTATTTTTCCCTACTTACATTTGAGTAGCACTTACGTATCTGTTACAGAGTGGAGAAGTGGCCAGCTTTCCTACTATAGACTGAGTCATTAAATAATACAGAAATATTTTTGAAATGGTATTCTTCACAGATTGCCATAGCTACAGAGAAACAGAGCAAATTCATTTGTTGTAAAATCACCCTTCTGAACTGCATTAAAGAACTTAATAATAGATAATATGTACATACCTGTGTGTGGGCATGCATGCAAGTATGCCTTATATACATTATATATATATAAAAACAGATGGATTACAATTTACTAAAAAAAAATTTCTATCATTAGCAAAATTAATCTGTACCATGCAACATTAGCCACAGATCTCTAATTATTAAAATAATGTATATGATAGAGGAATTCTGATCAGCTTCTGTCCAATCCTGGAGTTTAGATGACCGAAAGGATTTTTTTTCACCTAAAGGAGCTCCTTTGTAAAATTTCCTGGAAGACTGACTAAGAATATTTATTCTGAAAAGGTTCTTTGCACAGTAAAAGGCTGAAGTTCCATTTCTATAATAAAATACATCAAAGTTCATTATAGCCTCTGCAATGACAACCTGGGGTACTGACTGTCATTTTTTTCAGCCTGAATGAAAATTCCGATTACTGCAATCCGCTGTGGAAAGAGAATGACAATCATAGGCCTCCAGCAACAACACGGGAGCATAATCTATTGTTTGCTATTGTCTCAAAGGCTGTAATGACTCTTATCTTCACACCAAATTGAAGAGAGAAGCTCATTCCAATTATATAAAACAATCTCACAAACACTGCTACTTGATTCTAATTGTGAAGTAAAACACCCAGGTCAAGACATGTTATCCCAACTAATTATGCTTTAAACATATAGAACAATGCAACAGTCCACAGAAAGAGAAGATACTCATCAGTGTTGGGTTTATCTTACATTAAAGCAGTACATTTACAGTACAATGCTTATTCTGAAATACATCGCCAGCCTTTTTCATTTTATAAAGCAGAAGCCAAGGGGAAAATACACTTTTGTTTTAATACACTTAAGCGCCTTGGATCCAACCTCTCCTACCCAGGCATTGATTTAAGATTGGCTAATTAATTCATATGAATGGGGAAAAAAAAAAAAAGCTCTTGAAGAAACTGAAGAGCATATTGTTAAGCAAAGACTAGTTCAGTTTAAGTAACATAGCAAACTTGGCGATAATGCTTTCCACACACTGTTTCCCTTCACAGTCATTTTTACCTGTAAAACTGAATGAAATTCCATGTGCCATTTAGATCAAAATTATAGCAACACATGATTATTACACAAATTATGTATCCCCTTAATTGAATCACAGTCTTTAACTGACAGTCAATGTAGTCTTCTCCAAGAAGTGCTCAAAGAACACTGAATATCACAGATTTCATATGACAATTAATTTAAACTATGATGTTTAGACAATGGAAGAGTAGCATTCTCCAAATTTTATTTTACTGCAAACTACCTTGTAGCTGTGGGGCTTGATGCAAAACCTGCCTGATTGCAAGGTGCTGCTCTCCTAGATTTTGCAGAGCAGAATCTGGATGCCTGCCACAAGTGTTTAGTGAAGAAAGACACCAGGAGTATCCTGTGCCAGGGTAGGAGGCTAGAGTACTAGATGGGAGCTACCTGGGAAGAGGTGGCAGTGTGTGTTTACAGGAGCATTTAAAAGTTGCCTACAGGATTTTCAGTGTGTTAGTGCTATGGGAGGCAAAGTAAGGAGATGCTTGAGCAGAGTTAGCTGGGAGGGAGAGACTACTGAGGTCGGTGGGTCCTTACTTTGTACTTTGTTTGCTTCTACTGTATCATGGTAATTTTTCTCAGGAGAGACCTAAGCAAAAGCCACTTGGTATTACTGGCGAAGGTAACAGAAGATCGTTTGCTAAGAGAAGGAAGGGCTTTCAAGGAAGAGCTGAGGCAATCCACTACATTACTCTCCATTGTTTTTGCACTCTTTCAAAAGATATTGAATGCATATCTTTGTGGGTGATTGGATCTTTGCAAAACAAACCATAATTGCAATTTGTTTTCTCCTTTCTTTGAAGCTGTGCCCACAACTCTTTAATCTTAAAGACTGACAGGCACATGGCCAAAGCCCGACTTCTCACTCCTTCTGGGACAGATTGCTGATATAGGCAATGTATAATGCCATATAACTCAGAAAGACAGAAAGACAAAGATTAATACAGGGAGGAAAAAAATTAATCATAAGTCTTCCAAGTCAAATTTGGCCAAAACCAAAGTCTATGCAGTGCAGAGAGCAAATCCTGTGAGTTTGAAATAGAACAATAGAAAATACCATATACATAAAAGATATCTCAGAGTTTAGTAGCTCGATTGCATGCTCCAAATGTATTATGGTTATAATAAATTATAGTCGATACAAATGTCTATATTACAATTTAGTAAGAAATTAGGCTAATTGGAAGTTAGACATGTGAGCAAATACCACTCCTCAAAACCAAAGGTAAGCCAAACTAGCCAAAATCTAGTAAAACAAAAAAATACACTTTCTTTTTGTTTTAAAGATTTTTTTTTCTGTTAAAAAAAAAAAAGAGAAAAATTCAGAATTATTTAGGGAACACTTTCATTTATGAGGAAAAGGCCATTTTTCATCTGAAAATGTATACAAACAACATTTCAAATAGTTTCAGTATTGTTGCCAAGAAATTATTACACTGTGAAGGGAAATTTTTTGAGATAGGGACATAAAATGTAGTAGATTAATTATTGTAATTCTAGGCTAATCTCTTTCTGAGCTGTAAAAATGGTTACCAGTTCTCTTAGGTGTATGCAGAAAAATAAGGGCTACACTTTAACTCCAAGGTTTTCAATTTAAGCCCCAAAACTCAATTATGACTCAAATTCTTGAGCATGAAAGCTCAAGAGTTAAATCTCTCTATAATCAGTTCTTATTACTTCTGACCAGTTTAATTACAAAATATTTTGTGCAGCTGTAAAACACTCGTCAGAGGTGTCCTCTTAATCCGCTATAGGGAGTTAGAAGTTCCTTACCATAACTACACTGTAGTCAGTACAACTATTTTAATTTATATGCTGCTCTAGCCTATAATATTACTAATGAACAAAGAATATTCTCGCAACAGTAATTCATTAATCTTCTGTAGATTAAAGTTTTTTGTAAGCAGCTTTCAAAATTGGCTTTTATGACTATGGAATGCAAAATCTGTTTTCTCTCACAGAGGATAATTGAATAATGGCAGTATTTTTTGTTTGACCTTTTGAAGAAGCAAGACAGCTTGGACTGTCAAACCAACTCCATAACACACATCAAACCATGCTTTTTAATAAACACATTATTATTTTTCTTCCAGCTGTACTTCCTGTAATGCATCTTACTTTACTCACACTTTATTTGGTTCTGGACTCAGAGGATCAGCTTTGTTAGTGGGATTACATCAGGGAATTCAGTCAAGTCATTGCAGGCATGAGTCTGACCTACTGAAAAACAACAGCTGTTTTCTCTCTTCGGGAACCTTTGAAAATCTGCGGTGTGTAGGTGAAGGAGCTTGATCTTAGAGCAACTAGAGGGCCTATCCTTCCTAACCAATACTAAAGGACATTTCTCTCTATTCCAGATAGCTTGGTCTTAAGGACTGAGAAAGCTGAGAACAACAAAAACTGCTACGCTTTTGGACTACATTTTAGCATCTTCACTCTAGTCAGCGGACTGTGGGAAAAGGCATCTTACCATCACTGTTGACACAGACGACGACAGGAACCTGTGTACCAGGGCCACATGGCTTCTCATTGTCAGGAATGCACTCCTCCAGCCCCATGATTCTCCAGTCATAGCAGGAGGGCTCTTCACACGGGATGGCTTCCAGCAGGTGAGGGCAGTTTCCTGTTCCTCCCGTAGGCTCATTGGTGATGCGCCGTTTCCTTAGTTTAAAGCCTGAAATGCCCATGAAAATACAAATGGCAGAATAATTCAATTCTGAAATGCAAAGTGAAGAGATTTTTATCTATCTACACCTGAGTGAACAGTTCAGTTTCTCTTCTGTGTAAAAGATACCACAGACACTCAGTGCAACACTACATTTTAGATAACTGGGTAGAACAACTCATTAAAGAAGGAAGAGAGGTAAAACTTCACAAGAGCATCAAAAGTTTTGAGCTTATTCAGTAAGCTTTGCCTTAAACCCCTGTTTATCCTAGTCATACGTATTCCAGGAGGGAGACAGGAGTCATTTCCTGTGCATCACTCTTGCCAGATCCATCTCATCTAACAAATCTTGGTTACTTCTCAGGTATCTTCCAACAGGGATGGATTATCAAGTGAAATCAGCTTAGAAACATTCCCCTCCCCCCAAAAAAAAGAAATTAAAAAAAGACTACATTGCCAGAAAAGGCAAGGCAAGGAAATAAACCCAAAAAGTCCTATGAACAAATTTTCAGTAATTAACATCACAATATTGCCTTGCAAGCATTTACAAATTTCCTTAAGACTACCTAAGCTCATTTTGGATCAGAGAAACTGATGGGCCTTTATACAGTGTGTCATCTGCCAGGTCAATGTCAATCTCTAAGAGCAACCCTCTCTCTCCCTTTCAGGATGGCATGTTGAAAAAGCCAGACTAAATGTATAGTCAGAAGAACCTAACCAAACTGAATGGATTCAGGAAATATTTTCTCATTTAATGATTTTCTACAGTTTCTGATATATCTAATCAGAATATTTTAACTTTGGCAAAGGTTTGTTTCTTTTTACATCTCTTCACAGTCTCTTTTGTTTTATCTCAATATTCAGGCAGGCTAGTAATACACAGATATTTTTTATAAAATACTACATATAACTCTTTAATTTCTACCAGGACACAAACTAAACAGTACAGAGTTTTCAAACACATATGTGCAAGAATTGATTCTTTGTTTGAAGATGTGCCTCAATTCAATTATAATAAATATTACTTTAAAAATACATTTCCATCTATCTTTAATTATTTTTTTCTAAGTTGAAGAGGTCAGCCAAATTATGTCCAAATGGTTTACTCAGCCTGCTACAAAGGGCTGATATAATTTCAAAAAAAGAACTCCAGTATCTACTGCAACAAGGAGGCAAATGATCCACAGTAAAGGGACATTCCTGAAATATGTAGAGAGATTTGCTGCTAAAACTGGGAGTGCCTGTACAACTTCTACACCATTCTCTCAGAGGAACTGTCAATGTAATTATAAAATAAAATATAAGAATTTCCAGATAAGAGGAAAACATTGGCAGTTGAAAAAAGATGTCATGTGTGCAGGACTAAAGACTTGCATAAAGTACATGCTAATATGTTTCCATGAGGCAGGTGTCCAAATCAGTCTCACAAACCTAAACATTACCCCCAAAAAGGTAGCAAATCTTTCAGTGATGGAAGAGCAACAGAAATAACAGACTACTTGACAGCCATACTCAGAGGAGACTTAAACCAATAGGCTTACACACCAAACTGCTTTTTGCTTCTTGAATTGATCAAGGTTGGGCCACATTACCGTGAGACAGCATTGTAAAACTTGCATTATTGCTGCCCAGACTGAAGTGTAGCTAGCAGTATACCAGGAAGAAGAAACTAAGCTAATGTGGTAATTACAGTTGCTCCTTCAAGTGGACATATGTGGCTGCCCTTTCTTATGAGTGTTTTCAATCAAGGAACCAGGTCTGCGTTCTCAACTTTTGTCAGATGATCCCATCGCAGCAATGACTAGGCCAGTTTTTCTCTTTTACAGCCAGAAACCTGCAGATGTCTTACATGAGGTCCTTGTCACTGTATTCTTGCTTTCCTATTTTGATGTCAGGTTACTACAATCTGTTCTGCATAGGAATAAACTGTAAAACATGTGAAAATTGAAACCAGCACATATGTCATCAGTAAAACAGTGTCACTTGCCAACAGCGAATGGTCCCAGCTCTTTGCCAGAGCATGCTTTATGGTCTACTGGTGAATTCTTAAGCTATTACTGAACTGTAAATCTTTGAGTGACTTGGACACTATGCACCTCAAAGGCTGCTTCTGCCCTCCTTTCAAGACAGTGCCAGAATTGTGATTTGAACACATATACAAACTGTATCCCTTTCAGTTTGAGAGGAAGGTTTGAAACAGGAACTGACCTCTAATAATACAAACTGACCTTGAGAGCCTAGTAAACAGCCTACATTTTTGCCAGCTTTGGTGGAGCAGTAATGCTAAATATAGTCCTAATTCAATGACCTTTTTTTGATTCTCAGGGACACTGGATATACCCTTCTTGGTACAAAATTTAGTATGCTTGCATAGCCAGAGGTGTTTAGTGACTTAGGAATATGAAATAATCACCACTGAAAGGCTTTGCTGAATTTTTACATACCCTTCTTGGCCTGAGGGTCATCACAGCTTTCATAGGTGCATGGTCCCCAGGCTGACCACGCCGAGGTCTCACACTCTGTAGGACAGGGGATATGGCACAGCTGGGAGGTGCTGGGAAGAGGTCCCATGCACAGCCTACGGTCCACTGGCCTCGAGGCTGTCAAAACAAAGTCAACACATTTCTCACATGTCACTGGTCATGATCCTCAGCTCTAAGTGGACAGAACCATCCTTCGTTCAGAAAGGCTGCTATCTCATCATTTCAATCTGATGAAGTGATGGAAAAAAGCCTGTCTTGAAAAAATGAAACAGAAGTCAGTTTACTCTCTGCATGAACAGAGCCAAACCCGATTACATCGATTCAGGAAGACTGTAGATATTGCAGCATCCTCTCGGACCTAGTCCTTTCATTTAATGGATAGATTATGTTACTACAACAATTGTTCACATTGCGCTCTGTGTAAATCAATGTCCTGCTGTCTTACTGCGTATGTCTTCACTTAAGAAACTGAACAAGAAGCTGTATATATCCCTTTGCTCCTATATGAAACTATAGCTTCCAAAGCCTGGTTAATTAATATTTAGAAGATTATTTTTAAGCTATAACCTGAAACACAGTTAAAATTATGACAATTTTTTTTTCTTTTACTGAAAAGATCTTCAAGTGCACACTCAGCAATAAGATTTGTGCAGTAACAGCTTTAGTTCAAGAAAGGCTTTGTTTTAGATACATATATGGTTTGCATATAATATATATATGTAAAATAATTTTTATATATTTATAATTATATTATAAATATTTATATATTTAAAATAATTAAAACTGTGCACAAGAACATTGATTTTTTCATTAAAGTATTATTAATCTATAAAGACACATGTGAAGGCAGATTCTTCTGTTCTTTAAGGATCAATAAACCCTGGAACAAGCCAATCACCCTGCTCCTTCCACACTTTACTCTTTTGAATTCCCAGGTTATACAAATAATAGGACAACTCTATAAGGTGCCAGAGTAAGGCACAGAACTCTAAAACAAAATGTACCATTTCATTACAAGCAAGATTTTAATTCCCTTTCATAATATAGGACTTGACAAAATATTAAACTAAGCAGAGAAGATCTGCTAGAAGGCAAAGTGAAGTCTGCCGTATTCATTCACTTTGGTTGACTGAAGAAACATGCAATTCTTTAACTTGAAACACTCTCATCCTACTCCCTCAGCATTTTTTCACAGGAAAGTTACCTCATTAATTTTCTGCCACCACTACAAATAAGCTTTTTTGATGGAAAGAGCTCTCTGATGAAACATATTCTGAAAGAAGTTCAGAATATGACAAAATATCCTTCTGAAAGATGAGATCAATAACCAGAGATAAAATGTTAAAGTAAACATCAGGTGGTTAAAGAACGGTCTCTTTTGTAGATATGTGTGTATCTTTCCATTGAGACTTTTGAAGTAGATGATCTTTCCATTTACAGATAAAGTATTCAATGCTCACTTTTTAAGGTGAAAAGGGAATGAAAAATCATCACCCTATTCTGGTTTCCCATGTTGCCTCCTTTGGCACAGTTTTACACTGTGTGGCTCCACATAATGAGGGCATGAAGATGGCAGATATTCATTCAACATTACTGCCTCCAGCTCACCAGTCTCTTAACACAAAATAATACAAGAACAAATATTCCAACATTTGCATAATGCTATGTTGGAATTAAATTTTATGACAGAATATTGAATTTTACAATAAGGTTGACAGGCGCACCTAACGTGCATGATAATCAACATAATATGCATATCTTGTGTAGAACATGGATATAAATAAACATAACTTGCCTGTAATTAAATTTGTATTGAATAGTTTCTAATAAAAAAAGAAAAACAGTAAGTAATTGCTAACCGTACTTTCTTAACCTTGATTTAATCAGGGAATTGCCCAAGTGAGACAGTTGAAATTAAGGGTCAATTACACCCCTGAGACGCAGCCTTGCTTCAGAGAAAGTGTTCTGAGGTTGCATCAGCATAAAGAACTTACCATCATACCAGTTCCTGGGATGTTACTCAGAAAAATAACAAAGACCTTTCATCGGGAAGCTTTAAATAGCAAATTTTCATATCACAGATGTTTCATATCTCAACCAGATTTTTTAAAGAGTTTGCCAATAGAAGGTACTACTGTACTACTGTCGCAATTCATTTGGCTTCAAGCTAAATATGTGATGGTCCTGAAATTCTAAAATATGAGGAACTGTGACTGTGTTTGGCTTTAAAGAGGCTGACTTAAGTAATAGGAATGCTATTTCAATTTTTTGGAGGTATCTGTCCAGTAAGAATTCTAGGTCTTGTCAGCAAACATTGTTAAATAAACTTATCGTGAAAAAACTTACTGAAAATATCTGCCTTTCCCATCACTTAGAGTGTAGGGGAAGAAAGAAGTGCTTTGGGGACAGGTAAGTGGTATCAATAAATCTCTCAATATGCCAAAATGTTTTTGAAATGCTCTTCTTCGAACATAAGTGATGTACAAATTTCTGCTACCAGATCTGTTATATATAGCTTTTAAAACAAAAGAATTCAACAGTAGGACAGACAAATTACATTCCAGCTCATTAAAAAAATGTTTTCATCATTGAACACTCAGGGTGTATTTCACCCAGGATTACTCAGAATTCTTTCTTTGAGATATGACAGTAAAATAAGAAAACTTAGCCTTGCCTGGGTATCTTATGAACATCTTGCTCCCATTAATTTAAATGGATTTCTTTCAGCATCAGAAAAGTATAAATGAGCTCAGCTTTTGCTGCTTATTGTTTAGCAAAGACGCTTTGAGAGCAGATGATGCTGGATGCAGAAATTCACAGTTTAAAACCTTGTCTTATCTCTGTCCTTTCATACTCTCTTGTGGTAGCAATAAAGATTGTTCTTTACTCCTTGGCAGTGATGCTGAATGCTGATTAGACTGTGTGTAATACTACAAGCTCTGTGTGGAATTTGACCAAATTTGGGGCCAAAAATGGAAAGAAAGAGAGATTATCAAAATGAATTCACTTTTCTCCTTCAGTGTAACTAAAAAATTACTCAGTTTTGAATGAATTTCAGGTTTGAGGTAGTGACCTAAAAACTGAAATGAGATTCAATCACCCTGTCCTCAAATCATCTACTATATTAGGAAATTTTAGCTGAATATATTTTATACCCTTGTAAAACACTTCCCCGAATGACTGCATTTTAAAAAGAACTGAAAAGAAAAAACACAGTTCTGTTCTTAAGCATTTTCTACATTTATCGAGGTCTCAACCTCCCCATTCTTCTCCAGGAATCCTCAACAGACTAGTGCTCAGTAACAACCAGGCTGGCAAAGAGAGTGAATTTGTATGCGGCTTCATCAGCATAAGCAGACACAACTTCATATTCCTCTTTCTGGTCATTTGTTACACTGGTTTCACCGCAAACAACAGAAGGAAATTTCTCCAACTAAAGTGCTCTCACCCAAAAAAAAGCAAGAGAAACCCAAGCCCAAAATACATTACAACCATCAATGAAAGAATACATAGTCTTCACCCATATTCTACAATGCTGAATGCTGTCATCAAAAGACAGCAGATAATTCACAACCTGATCCTCTAAGCAACTGCACAACTCCGTGCATGTAAGCAGTTCCGCTGTGTTTAACAGGGCAACGAGTCTGTGTTTGCAGGTGTGGAATAAATTTATGCCCATAAAGGAACTTTCCTCTCATCCTTATTCTACATTGAGGGATTTAAAGGTACTTGGAAAAAGATGACACAATCTACCTCATAGGCTTACCATGAGAGAAACTTCATGACTAAACCAGTTAAATAGGTGAATAGAGATGAAACAATTTAAGTCAGTGGCAAGTAAATGGCAGAATGACAGTGGCCTCCAGGAATCTTGATTGTCAGCTGCCTAATTACTACACCCAATACTCCCTCTTCTTCCTCAAGTCTAATTTTATGAATTCTGATAGGAGATAATACAGACCTGAATGTCGTGAAGGATTCTGGTTCAGCTAAGTATTAAAAGATCAAATTCTTACTGAAGCCCTAACTCGGTGCTTTAAATCTACAAAAGGGACTGGAAATAGCATCTGTGATGAACACAACGAAGCAATTCCCAGCGCTCAGAATCGAGAGCAAAATCAGTCACTTGCTAAAATGATTCAGGAGTGGAGCAGGCAACTGTCCTAGCATCCCAGCTGGCTCGTGAACTTCATTAGTTTGAGTTAAAACTCAAACTTGTCACTTTCAAACTGATCTGAAATTTCCTGAGAATGCACAAATGCATTAAACTATTTCAGAGCTATATAAACATGTTAATTATACACAGACAGCCAACGTAGTTCCCCCGAAAGGGACGCTGCCACCTTTGCATGCTTTTGATTGAAAGGCCAGGTGGGAGGCATTAATTTACCTACCTGTTATTTCAAAAGTGATCGATAGCAGAGGTGCAGCACTAGCCTTCGACTTGCTCTGTGACTGACTTTCTGAAATAACAGGGAAATGCCACCATGAGTATATGAGAACGGAGATCTTCAAAGCAGCCTTACCGAGACAGCATTCGCTACAACCAACAGCAAACCACACTGAAATGAAGGCATTTCCCCACAGCTAAAACTGGTAGGTGTCTCCCCCATGTTTTTCCCATCCTCAAATTACTCATAGTTTTCAAATGGTATTGTTTTTAGAGGCACCGATTTGCTTGTTCCTCAGAGGGCCTGGAGAGCAGCTCTTGCCCACACCGAATCCATGATGGGAGGGGAGAGAGAGGGAAGATGAGAGGAGAAGCAGCTCTTCTGAAAATCTGTCCCCTAATATGGAAACACCCCAGAGCTCCTTTTTAAACTAACACCTACTTCACCCCTAGTTTGAGCTCTTGAAAAATTGTTCTCATGTTTATGCATCCAAAGACTAGTTACATTTTAATCAGCTTTCTGGGGCCTGCAGAGATTACCTCCTGATGGGCTCCGCGTGTTCCTGTCACAGTCTGATAAGGGCAGATTTCACACCCGCCTAAGCCGGCGAGACTTCACAGCCTACCAAAATCCTAATCATCATTCTGAACAGTAAGCTGCCACTGATTTTATTGTTACCTCTCCTTAGCTGGGAGGTTTTACTCCTTTACTCTAAGGCAGGGGCATCTAAACTTTGTTCGGCAGAGGTGATTTACTAAAAGCCCTTGGGCGGAAGCTGATTTGCACTAAATGAAGACACTTGAAAGCTTCTTCTTTAATAAATACAGATGTGGGGCCCGCGGAGCACACAAGTCACACCCTACTGATCCGAGCAGTCACGCTGAAATGGATGTTGGCATTAATATTCCCCACAAACTCTACCTCTACAGCAAGTCTGAAAGTACCTTTAACGCACAGCAGAAACCTCACTAGCCTGCAGTTTGGTCAGCTCTGGTCTAAATGTTGTACTACACATAACTTGTATAATGATGTTGCTTTTCCTGAAGTATATGGCTTTATTTATTTATTAATCATAATGTGTGTTCGTATGAAACAGCTACAGAAGAGGATAAAATTTAATTAACAAGCTAAATTCTTTTAGCTTAATTCACTAATTTCTACATCTATAGTGCTGCATTAGTATGCAGAAGTAGACATAACATAAAATACTCATGTTGTTCTTAAGTACGTGTATTACCAAACAAATTAAAGATTTTGTCTCCTAAGCTATTCTCTCTTCTCTTAAAAAGCTGTACAAGCTGTAACAGTGACAAGGAATAATCTCTCTTTCAGTTAGGGAAACAAACCCATGAAATTATATTGGCTTGAAGTCCTGATAGCAACTTAAGAACTTGACCAAAGCAAGAAAAGAAGAAAAAGAAAAACCAAAACAATTCCTTGAGAATGACATCTAGTCATATTTTTACATATTTCTATATTGAGCTTACATGCCAGAATTGACATATTCCATCTGCACATCAAACCGCGCAGGTTCATCACCCATCACCCAGGACACAGGAAATTTACAGTAGAGGAAGGAACTGACTCTAGGATTTCTGACTCACCTGCTCATGCTCTTTCTTATTGAGAGATATCATTTACGTAAGACAATATTTTTCAATCATCTCTGTATCATCAACACTGTTTTCAGCACAAATCCAAAACATAGCCCCATAGTAGCTACTATGAAGAAAAGTAATTCTATCCCAGCTGAAACCAGCACAAGTAGATATTAAAAAATAGTAATTTCTAGCTAGGAACCAATATTTGCAGCACAAAGAATGAAATCTCTGCTACTGCAATTAAGTGTTTTCGTCTGAACTAGAAAATAACAGTAACCTGCAAGGTAAGAAGGCACTCATGACAGAAGACAATGGCTGTCAAGGAGCTCTGGAATGCTGAAGTGCTCTGATTTCACATTAACTCAATAGCAAGTGAACCAAATTTACCTTCTTTTTCCTTGAGGGTATTTAAATAAGAGAGGAGATTTTCATTAGCTTGCACGCAGTACATTTCCCGGGTTTGAATGCCACCGCCGCACAGCGCTGTCTGATTTCCTCGCCTCTTGTCCTGTTGGCTAAGGAGAGGATCTACACGGCATTCTGTCCACTCTGTGGTCCGCCAACCGTACCTGGATCAAATTTGATTAATTGGTTCTTTAGAAATCATTAAGCCATTTTACACAGCATTAAGTTATACAAGCTGAAGCACTTAATAGCTTTATTCATTTTCTAAAAGGCCTGAGCCCCACAATTTCTTGTACACAGAGTTGCATTAAGTCTGATATTTTGTGTGGGTGGAAACTTCTCCTCTATTATTTCACTTTTGAAATCACTACTTTTTAGGAGATCTTTTCTGTTCAATTCCTGAAACATACTGCACATAAATATTTTATTGGAGGGAAGAAAAACTTGATATACAGAGACATATTGTCTATGTTCAGATAAGCTAACTTTCAAGATTGCGACTCTCGGCATTTGTTTAGAGCTAGACAATTTATATGAACCAAAGCCAAAATATCAAAGAAATGTGCACGCTGAGAAACATAAGAGCCAGAAAAGTAGAGGAGAAAAAACCACAACAACCCAACCCCGCCAAAAACAAACCCAAAAGCCTCTTTTTCATCTTTGATAAGAGAGACAGAAGTTTCTCCTGAATATCAAGGTAGAACTATAAATGTATTTTTTTATTATTACTTCAGAAAAACCTTTCAGTAAGTTCCTTTTTCACTGTCAAGAGGAAGATGGCTCTGCAGTACTGAAGCATCCCTGCTGGGTACTGATGAATGACAAGAAGCTGTGAGCTTTCTAATCAGTGAATGCACAGGAAAGATGATCTGTGACTCCCAGTTAAAACCGCAATCAGGATTATGAACTGCAAGAAATGCCACAGAATTCTCTACCCAACAAGTACTTTAAGGCTAAATCAAGTGAACTGCTTCCTAATGTTGCTGGAGATGGGGAAAGATGACATTTCAACTCTTAAGTGAAAAATATGTACCACAGTCAAAGATGCTTAACATCAAATGGCATTTCCCCAGACCCTCTTCTCAGTCTGATAAAGAAAAAGCACAGTTGGGACTTTAATATTAATCTCGATTAGTTGATAAAGATTACAGCAATCTCTTGAATCATAAAGTGCTTGCTGCCATTTCTCCTAAACTTTAAACAAGGTTAGTTTATTTACTGTCACTGTTAGCCTCTCCCATTTTCCATTTGGGGCCCAGTCCTGCCTTTGTTGTGCTGAATACGAGCCTCACTAAAAACATCTGGTTGCTAAACAGATGTTTATCACCTCTTTCTTATGTTCAGCATTTTGTCTGCAAACAGACAAGTACTTCAGAAAACAATGATTCTGTTAGAAACGTAATTTAGGGAAAAGATCACTGACAAATTAATACAATTAATTTATTATGGTCTTGACTGAGCCTGCATACGTACAAACGTTCTCTTTTAAAAGTTAACACTAACAAAAAAAATACGTATGTGTTATTTTTCCTGTATTTAGAGGATGAAGTAATTTCACTATAATAGCAGCTATTTGTGGACTTCAGACTTTTAAGAGCACTGAATAAGCAAAGGATAAAAAATAAAATCAAACCAATCATTTCTTTAATAACGGTTTGGTTGATATTCCATCACCAGCCCTGTCCGCTTAATTGAAATTCCTCATTTTTGTATAGGGAGAACTGAAATGAACCAACTTACGTAATGCACGGTGCCACACCATCTCCTTGAGAAACACACTGCTCTGTTTCTTCTAACTGCGGGCATTCACTTTCACTGCCGATAGGGAGCTGTTTAATGGTCCGTGATCTTGTACGATTCCCTTTAGGGGTTGTCATGTCAAAGCAGGTTTTGGAGCAGGGGGTCCATTCTGACCACTCTGACACCTGGCACTCCTTCGTGATCACACAGGACTGGAACGTAATGGGCAACTTGTCTTGTTTGCAGAAGCTGTAATAAGAGAGCATCACAATTTTCAGCACACATATTCACAGACAGTCACGAACTCCTACAGAAAAGCGATGTCCATTGCAACATGCAAAGTCAGTAAATATTTGTAAAGCTGTTAAGTTCCAATCCACATATATTTGATCCCAAAAAGTCAGGCAAAAGGCCTTTTGGTTAAAGTGACTCAAACCAGATACATAAGATTTGCTGTAGTTAGAAATGACCACTATTGCCATATCTGTGATCAAAATTAAAATATAAATCTTCATACATATATAGAAGTACAAAAGAGGAAATAATTTTTCATTGCTTATCTGTTATTTTTAGGTGTACTCAATTCTTTTTCTTGGAACGAAAAGAAAGTGAAGGATCAATAACAGAGATGGCTATACAATATTTTTGAAGAGAACCAAGTGCTCAGTGTCGTATTCTCCTCATTTCCAGACTACAGATTGTTTAAAAACACAATGTCAAATATATTGAATACTTGGTCACTAATAATTTGCTTTGTTAACAGCTGGTATATTGCCACAGTGATGCCTCATGGTCTAAAAGGGGAACAATCCCTCCCTTAAAAGAGAGCCTTCTCTGCTACAGTGAATCCATAGCCTTAATTTCCTGTTCCTCATGAAGGCCGTCATTTAATTTCAGTTCTCCATCCGACTGCTTCATTCACATATTACATAGGTTGTCAGCAAGATTTTCTCCCTCTAAATGCCTCTGTGCTTTTAAATGTTATATTCTAACTGGAAACTAACATTTCTACTTTAAAGCTTGATCCACAATAGGAAAATGAGCAACAGAGAAGCTAAACTACAATTAAAGTGATCATAACTAACTCCTTAATTACAATGACGACATAAATATATTTATCATGTCTGTTTTGGAATAAAATTCTGGCTTCTGAAGTAGTTAAACAGGCAGGAAAAAGATTTATTGGCACTGCAGATGGCACAATGAAACGCTCTGTTCAGTACCAGTCCTATAAACAACACAACAAAGGCCCGTTTTTTCCTTTTAATAAGATACAAAATAATACAGAATAATGAATATTTACAACACTTCTGTTGCTATACAAAATTTTGCCCTACCCATATATCCAACATTGTGTTGAACTGCTATTAAAATTTTGTAATACTAGAACTAGGGATACTTGATGATACTAATAGGAGATTTAAAAACACGATAAATGAAAGTACTTCTATACACAAGAGGTAGAGCAATTCTACGTATTGCTAACAGAAGATCCTGGTTGTGGAGACAGACAGTGTCAGCAGGTTCAGAAAGAGGTTGGACAAATTTGTGGGCAATAGATCCCATACTGGATCTATTATCTAATACGTGGATACTAAAATGACTAGGCAGTGATATACTAGCCACCATCCCTAATACACTGACTTTGATACTGGAGAAATACAAAGGGAATGGACTGCAAAAGGCAGCCAGGCCTCATACACTTGGTCTTTAAATAGCATCTCCCTTTACCACTGCAGGAGACACTGCTGGGCTTGACAGACCATAGGGGATTACTCAGTAGGGGATTTCTTATGTTCTTATTATGTGAAAGGTGGTGGTGGCGGGGAAACCCTAGCACATGACAGACAACATTTATTCTGCTTAAGGAGAGAAACTACACCCTGTTTGGGGTGAAAGACACTCAAAGCTTTTGAGAAAACTGTTCTTTAATAATGGACTTTTTTCATCTTCATGTAGTCCCATCTGGCATAGGACTACAGTAGCATCAAATGCAATATAGCAGTTTCTGTACCTTTGACAAAACATATAGACTCATTTATCCCACAAAGACACACATTTTAATGACTGGAGAAAAGATCTATTCCTTATGGATTCTAACATGGGCAGTATTTGCAAATCCTTCTGGAGAACAGATGACATATCATCACCTCCCAAGTTCCTTTCCAATATGACTCCTTTGAGAGCAGACAAAATCAACCTCTTCGCTCATATTGTGACTGGGGCTGAGTTTAATTATAGACACATATTGCCAGGGAACATACACAAAATTGCCACCACAAAGTAGCTTTGGTGCGGAGTGAAGAGGTCAATTAATGATGTGTAATACTCCATGGGCTTTGCATCTGCTTCAAAGCTTATTTGGGAGAAGTGTTACATGAGAAAGACTAATATTCATTCTCGGAAGCTGTTTTACTAAATAAATAAATAAATAAATAAATAATCTTTCTTCGCTGAAGCTATCTTCAATCTGCCTGTATCCCCTAACTGTCAGGAACCCTAAAGGTATCCCTGGCTGTGACTGGCTGCGATTTCTACACAGCTTCACTCAAAGATTGTTTCCTTCCCTGATAAGGGAAACCTCCACCGCAACACAAAGGGCTCAAGTTCTTTAGGATGATTGATGCATAGGAGAAATGAGACCTTGAGCTGCAATCGAGCTCAAAACTGCATTTAGCAGTTTTTAAAAAATAATATTCTCAGCTAGTTAAATTCAAAAGGAATTATTATCACAGATTTTCTGAACAAAGTGGAAAAAATTGACAAAATTGAGCCAGTGTACTCAGAAAAAAAATGTTTTCCCATAACCATAATTGAAAAAAACACTTTAACAGAAAGTTGTCAATCAACTCCACTTAAAAATTAAGGCCAGCCCTGCAAACTAATGATATTTATTAATTTTTAAAGGATATAGTCACTTCCTGAAAGATTACTATACCTACCAGACACTTTTCAGATTCCAAGTGCTACTAGATCACTCAGAAAGAATTCAACATAGGCATTACTGCAACTTTAGATAACAAATTTTCATTTCACAGATCCATAAACTGTAATCGTTATATACGCAAAAAGACCTCCTGAAGTTTCTCGCTTTTCAGTACCCCTGTAATCTTGAATACCACGATGCTGAAGTCCCTCTGTGGATCACGATGCAAAGTGTTTTTAAAAATTTAGACCTAGATTTGTTCACAGGACTCAGCTGAAGAGTTATTTGGTCAGTGGCATAGATTCAGCAGGCTAGTACCTTCCACTTCATGCTTTTTGGTTTTTTTTATTAAAAGCTGTTGCTGATATAGCTTATATAATTAGAATGGTCATTTTATCTTGTTCGTTATTAATTATTTCCATATGTGGGTAGGAAGAGGACCCAAACAGAATTGTACCATGTTATTAACCCCATTGCTTGTTTATGATCCTTGGCAGAAGTAAAGCAATAGAGTTAAAGCATGCCTCACTTCAAATATTTAATTATAAAATTAGTCAATTTTAAATGAAATATAAACCAATTAAGTTCTTAAGTTCTTGTAACCAGAACATAAATATTATTAGGGAGACAAACAAGAGGCAAAGTGAGTTACCCATTTATTGTCTTGCTTGCTTATTAAAACCATGCACCACTTGCAGTATGACGTAAATACTAACTGATATTGTTGTAAGTCACCAGCAAACAATGTCTTTACTGTTATACATACTGTCATGTTATTTTTGTGAGAGGGCAGAGACAGTTACAATTAGCAAAAGAATTGTCAGACAAGCAAATCAGCTGCTGATTCTTCCTTTAACACTTGGTTTTCTTTGAACAAGTTAGAGAAACTGTGAGAGCTAATTGCAAATGGCCATTATCAAGAGTTTTCCTTCATGTTGCAGGCAGCAGGAGAAGATGTGTTGCACTCTAGATCAAGCAGGGACTGGGGAAGCATCACATTTAAACCCTCAGTATCACAAATCTCTCTAAACAAGACCCAGTTAAAACTCTTTAGTTAAGTAAATGATTATGAAAGTGCTTCAATCTCTTTGAAGGTAATAGAATAGCTTCCAGAGCAGATTACAAATCCTTTCCCTCCCTACCACCTTTCCCTGTCCCAAGTGCGTGTATACCTATTACCTGCAACTAAACTAATCTACACTTAATTTCATGTTGCATGTCTACATATTCCCCTTTCCCAGGAAATTTGGGAACTATGAATTTGATGTTCCAAAGTCCCCTCTCATTTTTCAAAGATCTTTTTTCTTCCTTTTTTTTTTTTTTACTCTTGACACCTTTAAAATATTTGCGAAAGATTTTCAAACTTCATCTTACCAAGAGAAACAGATGTTTCCCATACCTTTCAGTGCAGATAACTATATACAGACATTCATAATTAAATTTACTAATACTCTATTGTATAAAAATGCTAACTCTGAAAGATACATGTGCCATTTAAAAAGTTCAGCATATGTAATACATTAGCTGAGAAGGTTGATCACATTTCCTTTAAATGTCTGATCCAAGAAACTGCATACATTGATTCTTAATCGAAACCTGGGAATGTCTTTGTCACACAAAATAGCGTCTTCTGGGTTTGGTACCTAATGTTACAGATTTGATCTCCACAAATAATTTAAAGCAAAGCTTAATTTCATGTAAATCGCTCTGCGCTTTCTGATGGATTTATGCGTCTGATTTAGTTACCCAAACCTGGATGAATCTTCCCACAGAAGAAAAAGCAAATGGGCAGGTAACAGATCAGAAGATAAAAATAGACAGTTAACATTCATTTCATGGTACCACCCAAAACACTAGAAGTTCTGCATCAAACATCTCCATGCCCTGTGCACTTTCAGTAACATCTAAGCATACACTGTATGCAAAGTTAGCCGTTCAAGAAGCACAAGGAGTGCACAAATCCTCACTATCGACCCTACAGTTCTGTCCAGATAATTGCCTGGGAAGCTCAAAGAAAAGTACATGAGTTGCATTAAAATGTTGTTATAAGTCAACAGAGCAGACTGGATACAAGAAGAGGTAGCATAGGGATAACATGTAAAGTCTGCAGGAACTCACTTTCAATCCAGTGAATACATTCAAATGACAGTGTCCTAAGTGTCTGTCTTCTGGCAGGGAAGAGGGCATTATACAATTTGAAGTAAGGCTAGGATTTGAGAAAGTACCATTTCAGACAATAGATAGATAATAGTGGGGAACGGAAGCTTAAGGTATATAAGCACATAGATGACATAGTGGAAAGAGAAGGCAATCCCAAGCAAAACAAAACGTCACAGGGGATGAATGAGCCCTATTGCTATTATGCCAACATCAAACCTATTCCTGACCTCAAAGACTTAGATTAGACAAATGAACTAAAGAAAAAGCCAGTGCTGGTTCAAAGGGCAAAATACAGAACATAATTGCTGCTCAATCTCTTTTGGAGATGTGGTCAGGAATTTGTGTCTACTCACGTTCCGTAGCCTCATTTTTGCTCTTACAGCAATAAATAAAAACTAAATATCACTTTGGATAGGAAGGCTTCCTCTGGGGATTTCAAAGTAATTTATGGGATAATTAAGGCTACAGACACATAGAGAATGAAGCTTGAGGCATAAGCCTGGAGCAAATTGCACCATAGTACCTGTGTATGAATGAGCAAGCTGTGTAGTTGAAAGCAGTGTCTTCATTGGAAGATAAGCTTTTAAATGTGTGATAAAATTAGATTAGTCAAGAGGTAAAACAATTCTTTCTGAGGTATCCTAAATTTCTATCAGAGAGTGAATCATGCTTTTACAATTTTTAAAAATCAGGACAACTTGATTTTATATGCCAATGACCTGTTTTAGGGTCTGTAATCTCAGTCTCAAAATTTATCTGTTAAGTTGTGTAGAAAAGTCATGGAAGACACCATTGGAATTTCCTCCTCTATAAGCTCAACTAGGAAAAAATTCTTTTTTTTTCTTTTTATTTTTTCCAATAGATAAAGCCATGCATACTGCATGCATAAAGCCAAATGCAGGGTAATGCACGACCACAGGAGTGATCTCTAAATTTATGCAGAATGAATAGGGAAAATAAATAGTTTTAAGCAAGGCAGTAGGACTCATTTTACTCCATGAGCTATACATAACTTACTTGTACAACTAAGAGATTTTCTACTTTTGCTGGTGTTTCCGCCATACCGTATTGGACTAATAACTAGAAAGAAAAGTTAATGAGAAAAGATGAACAGCAGCATGAGAGTGGCTGAGTGGTTCTAACTAAAAAACCATGCAGGCTGATACCTGCCTTGGCAGTAGCAAATGGAGCGCAAAAATGGAAAGACAGCAAGTATTCAGTCACATCTTCCCAACATACCCTCCAGTTTTCCAGCAAACTGTGGCTGAAAGACTTCCTGAACACAAGTTTTATCTTTGCACTGAAGAGCCCTTTATAGAGTTTTCCTCCATAAATTAGTGTAAATGATTTCTGAACCCAGATAAGATTTTGGCATCTACATCATCTTGGAAACAATGAGTTACATACCTTTTTTACTCCCCGATAACTCTAGATAGCTATTTTAAACTGTAGCATTTGTGAGCTTAGAGACTTCTATAAGCTCTCTCCTCGACTGTCTTTGTTAGGCCCAAGAGTTCTCTTTCACTTAGTCTCATTTTATTTGAACATCATTATATTCTGCAATTACAGATCCTTTCTACTGCATGTGCAACTTTGAGATGTAAAACTGGCCTGGATTTGAGGGCTCTTCAAGATTCATGCTGAGGACACTCCCAAAATATCTGCACATTACTATATCTGGACAATCTATAAGTTGATGGAAATACGAGTCCACATAACCAACTTATTAAGGAGGCATCATTCTGAAGATCAGTGTGGTGCTTTTCCCAATACAGCTGCTCTTCATGTTCAAATGTAACAGAGCTCCAATATGAGGTTTGTAATCTAAATCTAAACTCGTACAGTGGAGAATGTCCTTTATAATAAATTCAATTAATTCACCCAGTGCTGATATTTAACAAGAAACACTATTTACTGTTTTTATCTATAATGTAAAGTAATAGAGCCCAATTAACAAGGTTAATGCAAGCCAAATAGTGTCTCCAATAATTTTTGTTTCCACTATTTTGCCATATTTTCTCTATTCCTTCACCGTTATCGACATTCAGCTTTAGTTTTCTTTAATGAAATTTTCACAGCCATTATTCCTTATTTTCATTCACTGTATACATTCTCCTGGAATTCTGATATATTTACTTTTTCTTCAGCTGATTTCCCTTTTGACTACATAGAGAAATTTCCATTGTTCCGAAATGAATAACATGGCTACGGTTCAGGAGGGAGATTGTGCCAACATAAACTTTTGGCGTTCACGGGAAACAAAAGCCATGGGTTAGAGCTGGACTGAAAAGGACTTAAGTGGAATTTTACCTATAAATGGAAAACCGTGATTTTTCAAGCCTGGATCAGTATTTGATGTGGTAGTGGATTATGTCCGCAGGCTCTTAGCTCCTGTGGCTCTAAAGTTCCCTGTAGGTGCACCTACAGGTCTGCCCAGGCTGCTCCAGTCCTGGGACGGCCAACCTACCCTTAACCCTAGTGTGGAAAGCAGACACTCCCATATCTTACCAACCTCACGAGAGCTCAGCACAGCAGGCATTATTAAGTGACACTCAACAGACATTTACATTATCAGACACCACGCAAAAAAACTAGGAAGAAATGGCGTTCTTCCTCCCCTTGCCTCTCTCATACTATACAGTATCACAGGGATTAAATATCACATGCCCTCCATGATCAGGAAGGGCTGTGGGGTCAGAACCCACCCTGTCTGCTGAGGAGTTCAACCCCGGCACCTTTGGGGAAGGAACTTTATCATTCTTTTTCAATAAGGGTACTCCATTTTCAGCAAGAAATACAAGCTCTGCTTGTATTCCAAAGCAAAACCCCAACAACATAATATAATTGCAATTTGAACATCCAAGATTGAATGAATGAATTAAAAACTTGAGAGGAGTGAAGAAGATGTAACCAAAAACTAGGTTAACTGCCTGGAAGAAACCCATACTAAGTATGATATGAGGAGGTTCAG
>NW_008824988.1:4407538-4408752 GCF_000699105.1 Pygoscelis adeliae | reverse complement strand
AGCAGTTCAGCAGAAAAAGGGAGCTGCTTCTGAAGGTTTCAGATCAAAGCACAATCAACATGCTAAAGAAATCCAGAATCCTTTAACAGGTTTTTAAGTGGCTTCATCTAAATACTAAGGAAGAAAAGCAAACACTATCTGGCAGATAAAAGAAAACACAGTGGGCTCCCTCAAAGCAGAATAATTTAACCATTTCCTGACCTTGAATGTCCTGTGCGCCATCAAGCATCTCCCACAACCAGCTGTATCATCAAGGAACCATAAGAGTCTCTCTTGAATTCTTGTTGATCTCATGAGACATTACATCATTGAACACCATTAGCAAAATGGTTTTCAATCTTTCCCACTGGCCACAAGATGAAAACTATTGACATACAAACCCATTTCACCAAACAAACTTGTCTGCAGAAGGACTTGGAACAGTGACAAATTGCTTAGAGAACACCAAAACTAGATGTTAGTTTAGCACTTGAAAACCAGAATTACACACACAAACACAAATACACAGAAGCAGGCTTGTAAAGGCTGCATTTTTGACTGAAGGGCAAACTAAAGCTAGAGAAAGCTTTTGGAAAACAATCAGAAAGTAAATTTGTGATTGAAAAAAAAAAACAACAACAATTAAAAACCCCACCAAAAAAACCCCAATAAGCTGGACAAACAGTGTCCTTGCAAGACATCCTACAGCCATGAATTAACATTGATCCAACTCCCAAAGAATCCTTAAAACAATGAAGAAATTAAAGCAGGATTTGAATACAAGCATAATGTACTTTTCTCAGTAGAGAGAATCTAAGTAGATTGCTTAAATCTTAGTAAATTGCTAGAAGAAATGAGAGACTGTAAGGAGCTGTATTGGGTTTGCATGACAAGGTTTTGGTAGCGGGGAGGCTACAGGGATGGCTTCTGTAAGAAGCTGCTGGAAGCTTCCCCCATGTCTGACAGAGCCAATGCCAGCCGGCTCCAAGATGGACCCACCGCTGGCCAAGGCCGAGCCCGTCGGTGATGGTGGTAGCACCTCTATTTAAGAAGGGGAAAAAACCTGTGCATTTTGCTGCTGGAGAAAGGAGTGAGAATATGTGAGAGGAACAACTTGAGACACTAAGGTTAGTGTAGAAGGAGGGGGAGGTGCTCCAGGTGCTGGAGCAGAGATTCCCCTGCAGCCCGTGGTGAGGCAGGCTGTCCCCCTGCAGCCCATGGAGGTTAACAGTGGA
>NW_008824988.1:4406137-4407513 GCF_000699105.1 Pygoscelis adeliae | reverse complement strand
CTGGAGCAGGCTCCTGGCAGGAGCTGTGGACCTGTGGAGAGAGAGGAGCCCATGCTGGAGCAGGTTTGCTGGCAGGACTTCTAACCGCATGGGGGATCCACCCTGGAGCAGTCTGTTCCTGAATGACTGCACCCCGTGGAAAGGACCAATGCTGGAGAAGTTCATGAGGAACCATAGCCCGTGGGAAGGACTCACATTGGAGAAGTTCGTGGAGGACTGTCTCCTGTGGGAGGGACCCCACGCTGGAGCAGGGGAAGAGTGTGAGGAGTCCTCCCCCTGAGGAGGAAGGAGCAACAGAGACAACGTGTGATGAACTGACCGCAACCCCCATTCCCTGTCCCTCTGCGCCACTTGGGGGGAAGAGGTAGAGAATTCGGGAGTAAAGTTGAGCCCGAGAAGAAGGGAGGGGTGGGGGGAAGGTATTTTTAAGATTTTATTTTATTTCTCACTACCCTACTCTGATTTGATTAGTAATAAATTAAATTAATTTTTCCCCAAGTCAAGTCTGTTTTGCCTGTGATGGTAATTGCTGAGTGATCTCCCTGTCCTTATCTCGACCCACAAGCCTTTTGTTATATTTTCTCTCCCCTGCCCATCTGAGGAGGGGAGTGATAGAATGGCTTTGGTGGGCACCTGACAGTCAGGGTCAACCCACCACAGGAACACATCGGCTTCTCGTAACTGTAACCTCACAGTAAAGGGGTAAAACATGTACCACACCACTCATTAGCATCGCATCCTAGAAAAGCTCAGGCTTACACTGCTGGAAAATCTGATTTCCCGGGGGCAGTCCCACAACCTAAATCCTCACACCCTCTAACAGAACTACCTCGCAGAAATAATCTGGTCGGGTCAGAAGGTCAAATCAACCTTTGAAATATATGTACCCGTGTGTGCAATTTTCTACGGCAACCTTGAATGATCACTCTCAGATGGAGGCTTGAGGAAATCCAGTAATACTCATGCTGAATATTAACCCTTTGTGTTATTTGGGATTAAATCCAGATCTTAATATTGCATGTGTAGGGTTTCCTCCTTGCTCTTTATCTAACCACCATGGAACCTTAAAAGATGGTCTGTATGAGTAATAGGGATTTTGGAGTTAACATATGGAGACGAGAATCAAGCACAATGTCCCAGTGTGTTGCAACAAGTTATTTATCTTCTACGCAGTGTTCTCTTCAGAGTTCATAGAGCCTATTGGATGCATTAACCTCTAAAGCAAAACAATCAAATAAACTATACCATTCTTGGATCAAAGCTATAGCTGGATTTTGAAAGAGACTGTGATAAACTCTTTGGTATAAAGGAAAAAAAATGGAGTTTTTTCTCATAAATAAAATTAAATGAAAAAAAATAATTCTGTTTTATTAACA
>NW_008824988.1:4360127-4406105 GCF_000699105.1 Pygoscelis adeliae | reverse complement strand
ATCCAGAGTTTAGATAACCCCCTTGAGTTACTCTGAAGATATAAAATGTAATTTGTAAAGTCTAGTCCATCCGAGAGTTTCAGTTTATGGTTGGCACACACTTGTTTCTTTGAAGAAGTTAGTGAAAATACAGTGCCTGTGTTTTTTCCTAGTGGCAAATGTAATGAATACCCCTCATGACATAGTCCTATTCATTTTCTTTTTTTCAGCTGCACTGTTTGGTGTTGGTCATATTGTACATTGTTCTGAGAAACTGTTAGTACCTCACAGTATAATGGGCTGTTATAATCACACAAACAATGAGGCAACTTTTATTCAGTTACAGTTTCAGTACTGTCCACCTAAGTGCTTTTCACAAGACTACTTTCCCATGATCCTTTCACAACTTTAATTAATTCTGCCAACAAAGATGCACAGCCAAAACAGTTTCGAAAAAAACCAAAACCACTCAGGTTTTCTACATTACGGAAGAAAAGCAAACAGAGATTACAACTACTGTGTCAAGGAAAAATATATCGGCTAATACAGGCAAAGCAACAAGAAGCTCTACTACACCCAAACAAGTGGCAACAACAGCTGCTGTGGGGCTGTTGCAGATACCATGAGTGTCTGAGGAGACAAGAAAGCAGAAGCGTTTAGAAAGAGGTACTATCTTTCACAGTCCAATGATACAGTGACATGTATGCACATCCCATGCTACAGATAATTTTAAAGTTGGTAGAGCAGCTTATTTGGCAATAGTCTGCACAGATGACTTATTAAAGCTCTTTGGGGGGGATTTCCCTTTGTCAGTGGAAATTTTTGTTCCATAGCATTAATCAGCATTTATTCTGACTCTAACTAACAGTTGGATTCGTGAAGTTATTGGCAAAGAAAAACTAAACACAGTGCCAAACTCTGTGAATAAAAATACACAATATTGATGTTAAAATAAAAAAAAAACAATTACTGAAAATTATATTACTAATATTAGGTGTGTTTCAGGTATTATTTTAGATTTGTTCCCTGTATTGATGCTTAGCCTTGCCAATATCACTGGTTTCATTTCAGTCTCCAACATTTGGAAAAAAGCGGTCAATATTAGGAGGTAGGCTGGACATTTTACTTTCAGTGGGACCACTGAAAGTTAGGCGATGAAGTAGCCAACTCTGCCGTTCTGGGGATCCGCAAGTGAAGCAGAACTCTGTGACTTCCCATCCTGTGCAGTCCCCCGCTCCTTGGGGGACAGACAGTATCTCCCAGGAAGACACTCAGCTCACATGCCGTACCATAACATTATAAAGCTCATCGAGAAAACAAGGGCATACCCTATGTCCCAGACTATGCTTAGCAGTCACATAATAGAAAAAAGAAAATAACTCTAAACAAGTAATACATTCTAGTTTGTGTCTTACGGGACTATTTACAGACTATGATATGATACCAATATAAAGATGTCCAAAATTCAGAAAAAATATTGCTTGATTCATATTTATTGATTTAGGCGTATTGAAGTTAATTAACATAAAAATTCTCTGACAATGAGGCAGAAAAGATGCATAAAAGTACAGTGTAAGGAGAACCTTTGTTAACGATCTCAGTGCCTAATTCCATTTACCACTGTGCATCTTAATCTCTTACTAAATTAAGGCTAGAAATTCAACATAGCATTCATTCATAGAATTCATTCATTCATTCATAGGATTTATGGCCACAAGAGATTATCAGAACATGCAGTTCGACCCTCATTACATTAAAAGCTATTATATTTTGCTAAGGAAGACCAATTACATGTATTTGAATAAAAAATGTATTCTAGAAAGGCTCCCATCTTGATGCTTTGCACAGAAATATATGAATGTCATACATCTAAATGACAGAACAACTGTTCACTATATGAAAAGAGTTAAAACATGGTGTGGAGAAAGAAATGGTTCATTGCTGTTTCAATTATTCAGCACAGTGTGTACATTTCCATCTTAAATCTAGATTTTGGCATGGTATGTCAAATGTATAGCAATTCTGACAAGCCACTGTCAAAACAGCAGCCTCAGTAAGATGATGGAGCAGGTACTTAGAATAGAAAGGAACACCCAGTGAATAATATTATGCATATCCACAGAAACTACTGTCTCCACCAAAATCACATTAAAAATCTACAGGATGCTTCTGACTTTCAAATTCATGGAAATTCTAAAAGCACAGTGGAAAAATGGTAGGAAAGCAATATGTTTGCATCTTGTTTCTCTAATAATATTTTACATTTTTATTATCCCAATGCATCTGACAATTACCCTGCAGTCTCTAGTTATCAGGAGGTTTTTCTTCCAAGATTACTTTCTTCTTCCCTGTTCTCCATTTGTTAACAGCATGTGCCCTAAGTGATTCCAAGTTAATTTATCAAGATGACTGTATATAGTTCATGATCCAAATATGTGATATTTACAGGTGTTCTGTTAGTGAACCACTTACGGCTTCTAAACCCTTACAATGTGGTGAGCTTGGAGGCTTCCTCTACAAAAACAGTTGCAGAGCTGCCTTTCCAGTAACATAAAAAACACCTGTAGACATGCATGCTTCCATCTGGTCCTCAACGAACAAGCTTATGCTCCTTCATCCCTACAACCTGTCCTCTCTGCATCGCTATTCCCTCACCTTCCCACAGCCTGTCTCCTTGAAGCTACTCCACCTTAGCCACTGACACTTTCATACAAATCACCCTTTCTGCCTGTTGCCTCATGGAGCATGGAGCAGCTCAGAGAAGTACAGAGAATCTTTTAAGACCTTTTCTAAGCAAGGAATATATTACAGGGTCCATCAAACTGAGCTGCTGTATTACATGTCTGAATCTCTCTTCTGTTTGCTATCTGACAGCATATACTTCAGGGTCACTTGTCTGCTTCTCCAAACCAATGGCATAAAGAAAGCAACAGGCTTATGCTGTATTTTTATCCTCCTCCACACAGCCTATAACTTAAAAGGAGAGTGAGAGTCCATAAAGCGGATGGAGGCATTTGTTGCATGATTTGGAAGGTGAGCACTTGGATTAGGAGGTTTCAGGACCTTGAAAGATAAACAAAGCTAAAATGCCATCCTAGAGGAGCAGAGTCTCCTTCTTTTTTCTGCCAATAACATCCTGAGTATCACTTGCTCACCAGCCTAAATACTCAGTTAGCCATTCTCTAATTCCTCAGGCCCTGGGTATAGAGCTCAAGACTTGTGGCCACTAGTGAATACAGTGGCTGTGCTTTAAGCAGATACAGGTCTATGTGAAGTAAGCTGAAAAATCAGGTATTATATACCTCAAACTGGATGTCCAAAATTAGCAAGACAATTCAATAATTTCAGCCCCTACAGTCATCTCTCATGTCTCAACTATAAAATTGGAATTAATAAAGCTCGAACTCTCCCAAACTTGAAAGTTAGTAAAGCGCTGCAATGAGACCATTATGGAATCTTCCAAGAGAGTTTAATTCATTAGAAGGTGTGGATATAGTTTATTAGATATTGCATGAATGCACAGAATCAGTGAGGAGGATGAAAATAAATAACAAACAATTACTTTGAGAAGGACGGAGGTGAAATAAATGAAACATGATCATATGATCAAATGCATAAAAGGGCTAAACCATCTGCCCAGAAACTGGTCAGCATTTCTTAAATTTTGGATGCTTTTCTTTCCCACCATTATGTTCCACCGCTGTTATTGCATAAAGTTATTTCCCAAAGAAATAAAAGCCCTGAATATATATAAAATTTTACTGTTTCTTGAATTCTCACTTCAAGTCATCAATAATGTTCGGCTTCACAAACAGGTCTCTGCGACAGAGGCGCTGCCAGGGGAATATTATCCAGTTCTGGGGACTGCAGCAAAAGAGCTGGTGGGGACAGTTTCCTACTTGGTCTCCCCCATTTCTCCCCCAATTCAGACAGGGGTGTTTTGGTCCCAGCTTAAGCAAGATAAACAATCCATATCCAAGTGGATATGGAGATGGGATGGAGAAAGAGAAAGGAAATAGTGCAGAAATTCCTGGGATTTTTTTTTTTTTAAATAGTCGTTATATCCTTGCAGAACTGCTTTAACTACAGCCCCAAGTGCAGCCATTTGAGCTCAATGATCCTTAGCAGTTGCAGGCTGTCCCCACGCCTGTGGACCAACTGCTACAGGGGGACTTGATATGCTTTGTCAGTGAATTTAAAAATCTTTGCTGAAGTGCAGAAACATACAGGCCAAGAAGATACTCGCGTTCCGTTCCATGTTCTTACAGTTATAAATGTCTGTGCTCATAACCTGCTCCAGTCCTTCCAAATATCAAATTCGTTCCCCAGCCCAGTGGGTTCTCAATAAAGCATCTCAGTAAAATGGTTGTATGAATTAAACACTGCTAAAAAAAATATTTTTCTTAGACTTGTACAAAAACAGCCAAAACAGCTAAACTTTCCCCCCAAAAGTCTGCTCGGGAAGACAATTATGAGGAAGTGTTTGAGACCCAATGGTAACAATTTGGCAGAGTAGAAGAAAGCAAAACCAGAGTATATATTACAATAGAAAATGATAGGCTTAATGAGGCATAATCATCACAACTTGTAATAGTGCAAACAGATTTGTAATTCAAAATGAACTTTTACACACGTTTTATGTTTCTCTACATTGACAGTTTGTTGTCTAACAGCTCTCTGCGGGACGTCTGGCAAACTCCACTTTCACCAAAAAAAAAAAAAAAGGAAAAAGAGGAAACATTTCAGAGGATCAGTATTGTCCTCTACGCTAACAGCAACACTGTCCAGGTTTTGTTAGCTATCTGGAACAGTCATTTTATACATCAGCTTTAATTACTGAATTCTTCTCCAACAACTCTGTTTTCAAGATATTTTCAGTGCACTGGAATTTCAGACTAAGGGAAACATAAAGCAAATAGAGGCCATGTAACACATACATTATTGCCGAATGAGCAATACAAAATCCAATATTTCATCCTTCACGGGAGACTATGTATTGTTCACTCAGCAATAAAGTGTGTAAATTACACTTTGATTTTCTTGTTTCACTTCTCTTTACCATGCCTGGCTTGCTGATGTGTTGAGAGAATTCGCCTTTTTGAAGTTTTGCTGACAGCGTTACAGAACCATTTTCTCTGGAGCACCCTTCTGAAACTTGTTTTTTGAAACCCTTTTTATACTATACCAATATTGCTACCTCTGCAAAAAATATTACTCGCCTGAGGGTTTTTCTTCTTCTTTCAGTCATGCTGCCAGGGGGCTGATTGTTTCTGATTGCTAAAGTCAAAACTCCCTGAAAATGGACTGTTCAAGCTGGAGAGCATTTCATATGGGCACAGCAGGTTTTCCAGTCACCTTACTTGTCTATATTATTTAGTAACACAGTTACTATGTGATGGAGATTATAAAATCATTTGAGCTGGCTGCATTGACAGCCTGGGCAGAAAAATAATTCTATTGCTTGAGATTCTGGAATGCCAATCATAGAATAAAGCATTTGACCACTTAGTGAAGAATGCAGTATAAATGAAACAAATGGATATATAGATGACACACACAGATAGGTCTCTAAAGCCAAGGTATCAGTGCTGGAATTTCTCACGAGTCATTTAACCAAATGTTCTTGTTTTCACTATGCAACTGGAAAAAAGATTCTATGTTAAACTTGATGGGAAGACTATCGGAAATCCTTTGTGATTTACAACATAAAATTTTATCCATTAGACATCAAAAAGTCCACTGCATCGTTTGTATAATTTTCTCTCCTGTGAAGATTTGCTCCTATGTTGTATTATCTATTGTTTCACTGCCTTAGGCAAGAGGGTTTCATCCATTTCCCTGCTACAGCTTAAAATGTGCATGTATGGTATAATACGCTGAGGTATCGGAAATTAAGACAGCGTTACTGATCTGAGTGAATTCAAGAGTGAGTGTAAAGATGATGAGTAAAGTATGCCATTGACTTCCAATTATAGTTTTACTTTCTCTTACCATTTATCAGAGCCTCAGCACATGAATGCCCACCCCCCCCTTTTTTTTAAATATGGTAGTTCTGAATTATTTGTTTAACTTTACAAAAACCTGGGGACTTTCAAACAGAGCAGCTGGCTGCTATCTGATAGCAACTGATACGCTTGATAAATTATTCCCTGTATTTAAAGGGTAATGATGTTCCTAGGCTAGGCACAGTGTGGGCTGCATGATGGGAGGCTGGAAAAGGAAGGGGTAAAGGCAACCTCTTCCTGTACCGGCACTGAGCCAGTGCTGCAGCCAACACCTGGGACTGCCTGATCAAGCTGATTTTGAGATTCCTTGTGCAGACATTCATCCGAGCGTGGGTCAAAATCTGAAGAACTGTAGAAAACCAGAGCTAGAATAGACTGCAAAAAACTATGCAGTCAGCCCCTCTTCCCTAACCAAGGGTTACTGGAGGTGTGTCATTACTGACACATGCATTTCTAGCCTGTTCTCATAAACCTTTGAAGATGGAGGTGCCACACATTCCCCAGGCAATCTTTTCCAGAACTTCACTATTTCCAGTATTGAGAAGTCTAACCTCATTCAGCACAGCTGTGATTAGCCCATTATTGCTTTTCCTATACATCCATAATATATAGAGAATAGCTCGTTCCATTCTTCCTTGTGATGGGTTTTTACATACACACTTGACATTTTCACTCGTATGTCCCTCCTTCCAGCTAAACAACCCAAATCTTTCAGTTCTTCCCTTAAGCCAGGGACCTCTCATCATTTTCCTATTTCACTGCTGGATCCTCTCTTGAAAGGAAATACACTCAAAAAATGTTTACTACACTGGAAAAACTACAATACATTGTTTCTGAAAGGTTGAAGCAATTACAAGTTCCATGATAGAATGTTTAACTGGCACAACAAAAACTCCAAAGTAAAATACCCTGAAAAAAGTTCATAAACACTAACCTAGCAGCAATGGGTGTCAGCCTCATTCAGCAAGATATCTTAGTCATTTCACAGTTGAAGTAAAATTGATTAATCATGCATTGAACTAGAGGGAAGGAAATAGAAAGAATCACATCAAAGACAGAAAAAGGTAGACTAGACTGAAAGAAGATTTTTGAGTTGGACAAAAACATTCTGGGGGATGGGAAGGAAAAAACATGAGCTAGCAAGAGAACGCCAGGTAAAACAAACAGGTGGAAGATAATATGGTTACAGAAAAGTACCCAGAAGCCTATGGAAAGAGTTATCAAAACATCTGTGACTGCCAAAACTCTTGTAAAGTAAAATAATAAATACATAAATAAAAATATCAGAAAAAAAAACCAGACAGCCAGCATAAAGGTGCAGATGAGAAAGAAAAAAGAGGAAATACATGGAAGAATCAAAGAAGTTTCACAGTCTCCCTTTCAGGAATTTTGCCATAGGAATCAAGAAGGACAAACAATATTTCATGCTCTTCTATCTCAAAACAAAAGGTACTGGAAAGACTAGATACTGCCTTCTCATGCAGCATCTTTCTCTCTGTTTTCTGCTACAATTGTGAGTCAGACCCAGCCCAGTCTTTTGCTAGTCTTTGTGCCCAGAGCCTTAAAAGTAATAACATCACCTCTTCCAAACATGCACGACTTGTTAGAGAGCAAAAACCTCCCTGCACCCACAGAAACAGAGCAGATATTTGACAAATATCTTCAACCTTTTGGGGGAAATCTATTTAGACAAACAGAGGCTAGGGAGTTAGTACAGTTTAACAGTGCACATTTATGTGATGCTTAAGTATGATCACCAGCACAGTTTGCACGTTTCGTGTCAAAGAAACACCTTGAGCTTGATGAGCGTGTGCCCCATATTGAGATTCAGGATTGTGTAAAATAATACCAGTGTGCACTTATGCATGCTTTACTTTAAACAGAGAAAAATAAAGATGTGCAAATTAATAAATAGTGATTACCTCAGAGCAGCAGTTTTTCCATTTCTGTGAGTACATGTGACCTGCCTGGTTTGGTACCCAATTTGTATGTCCCAATACTTGTTCTCCTGTCTATTCTGTCTGTTTCGATTCCTCTTCTTCTTAATTAACTCACGAGCCTCAGGATCCCGAACTGCCTTTTCTCTGTCCTTTTCCTTGTCTTTGTTCTTCCCTCGTTTCCTTGCTTGCCTTATTTGTCTCGAATGGGGCACTGAGCACGCGCTCCAGGGTCCCACATTTAGGCTATACAGGCTTTCTTCAGCAGCGCATGGGCTAGACTGACAGATCTGAAACTCGGTGAGGTTAGGACAAGCAGACCCACCGAACTGCGGTGGAGCCACAACGTGCCGAGTTCGATGCTGAAGCCCGTTGCCACAGGTCTTGGAGCACTCCGACCAGGGGGCGAATTCGGCCACAATACAGTCCTGCCGGCACGGGATGAGGCATGCCTGCTCCTGGCGGGGCTTTGGCTCAAAGTACTCACAGATGACATCCTCAGCTGGCACCCCATTGGACTTCTGGATACAGGTGATGTCCCTCGTCTGGATCCCTTCCTCCCCTCTGAGGCACTCCAGGGGCTTCTCGTGGCTTCGGGAGAGGACAGGCCGGCACTGGTTCCAGCTGCCGATCTGCCAGTCATACAGCTCCTTGTGCCAGTCACAGACCCGAAAACAGCTCTGCTGGTTGTCCGGCCGCTCTGGCTGCTTGCAGTTCGTGGGCAGTGTCGTCCAGCCCTCCACGTGGGCGCACCACACCGCTCGCGTCTGGATGCCACCTGGACCGCATTCATCTCCCATGCATCTCCCCCACGGACCTGGAAAACGAGAGAAGATGCTAACATTGCACTCTTAATTGTTTTTCTGCCATGGTGCAAAACCAAGCTCACAGAACCAGTTTTGCATTTCCTATATCTCTAAGAATTTCATTCTTGGACAAACTCGAACTTGGAAAACGCAAAACAAGTATGGAACTATTCTTCATCTCCTATTTTTATGATTACAGATACATTTCACTTTTTATCCTAGACAAATCGAATATTTAATTTCAAGAACATACACAGGAATTAATCACATTAGAGAACTAGGAACTGAGCAATCACAAAGTCATCATGTAGTGTTAACTAGCAAGATAGGAGCCAAAGTCCTCCCCTCCAAGGCATGAATCTAATATCTCTCACCTTCATGAATACCCTTTCCTGGGCTGTTTTGGGTTTTGCTTCACATTTCTACTGCACTACTCTTTACACCCTGATGCCAATTGATATCACATTCTTTTCCTTCCATATTGTGTTAAATAATGAGAACAACAACATAATACATTTTGAAAAATAAAGGTAATTTCAGGTAGGCCACTTCTATTCTTTCCTTTATTATAACTAAAATAAAAATTAAAAGCCAGTTAAGGAGTGTTTGTTCCACACAATCTGTGAAGTGATTATACAGAATAAGTTCTTGAAGACAGAGATATACCAGCTGGTAACTCTCCAAAGAACAGGAGTTACTGGTTTGTTTTTTTTTTAATCTCTAAGGTCTATGGTAAATACTCGACATGTTGTTATAATTAGTGTCAACAAAACCAATAAAACCCATGTCTTTGAAAGCTGATGCAGTTGCTTTTTCCATTATTAAAAACTGTAATATTCACCCGGTTCAACTCACAACATCCACAAATCAGAGGGTAAAAAACCCTGTATTTTTCAGGTTTTTTAAGACCTCCCTCCCCTCATACACACCATGCATTGGCTTACTATAAAAGAGCAAAAGAACAAGCAGTTCAGAAAAAAACCTGTAACCATTTCCCAAAGAAAAGATGTTTCTCTGCAGACAGTTGGTCACACAAAAGACATTTTCTCTGACTGAGGAGTGCTCATGTTCCATGAAGAAATTGGGGCCAGGCCACGCAATCCTCATTCATCTGAATGACCCCAGTAAAAAGACTATTTGTGTGAATAAAGTTGTGGGAGATGCTGCGCTGAGCCTTTTTTATTTCCAAACGAGGTTAACAAAATAATTCAGGTACTGCTCTACAGTAAGTTAAACGAACTATGGCAGGTACAAATTATTTACAACACTTTCTTATTGAATGACTGGCAGGAATATGAAGCCACATCTTATTACCAATTCCCATAAGCTTTAAAACTCTCATTGACTTCAACACAATTTTCAGCTGTTCATCCAACATTAACTTCAGCTGTAGTTTGGGAATGGTCTTATGATAGGCTATACACTTAGCCTGTGCTCCTTATTGCCTCTTTTTTTTAAGCAGACATTGCGGCTGAACAGTTTGTTTGTAGTTCTAAAATCCTAAGCGTTAAAACTCGATAGCAATGCCAGCTGGCAGAGACCAATTCAAACCATGGAAACTCCTCCATATTTTTTGCAGATTAAGTTTGAATTAGGGTTTCCAAGGTTTAGCTAGCTGTCCAGAAAAATAAATGTATATTAAATACAAATACATTTCAGTTTCCATTTCAGCATGATTACCCTACTTTATCTCTAACCAGCCTTCCACAAATGACATAATCATTGTTGTATTTAAGTGTATTTACACTGAGTTAAGAGTTATCATTTCCCCAGAACACTACTTTGAATACTTGCCAACTTTAAAGACTGCAGAAAATCTCCAACCAAAGCAGAGATGCTAAAATAATCGTGATTGAAATAAATCGTTCATCTTGAGAACTACAAATCTCTGTCTTATCAGATCACTGCACCTTGCGTATACTATGTGTGTTCAATGAAGAAATCCCTCTTTTTAAAGATCAGGTCTTTACTGTACTCCGGATGAAGAGTTTGCCCATTTAGGATTCTACCAAATTTCCAATCGTCAATTATCCACAAAATCACATTGTACCTAAAAATTGTGCTTGACATCTAAGTATCTTCAATTCAATTCATTGATATGTTTATATTAATGCAAATGATAAATGCACTAACTACTGCCATTGGCAATGTAAATATGAAAAAAAAAATCTGTACATGAGTGTGATAATTGGGCAAAAATAAGCTCTTTCATTAGATTACAAGAATGTTGTTTATAGAACTGGATCCAAAAAAATTATGAGGTGCACAGATAGGCTCATGTATTAAACTGCATTATTTTGCTTTTGCTGTGAAATAGTATGCAATTTTATAAAAGCATTGCCAGTGAGTACCAACAAACCACATTTACGTGAACCTTTGAGCAAACGACTGCTCAGCACCTCTACATTCATGTAGTTGTTGACACAGAGCTATTAGTGATGTATCTGACCCTCCCCCTTATCTACATTAAGTTGATTTTTAAGTTTAAACACAAAATAATCTGTTTAGAGTACAATGCTAAAAGTACTCCAAAAGGTTAAATTTTCACTCTACTGCATACTTCTTTATATGACTATGAAAGGGCCCTAAAGCAAGCCACAGCTTTGGAGCAGGGATCTGTTTAGGCTTTCTCCTTAGTGAGCTCCCTCAAAGATTAAAGGGCTTCCATACTTGACCAAACCAAATTTCATTTGCACAGAAACTTAAAACTTGTGGAGGGGGTGAGGTGTTAAAGAAAGCAAGCTGAAAGAAAAAGAAAAAAAAAAAAAACCAAAATAAATGAGTTATACACAATTCTTCCCCTGCCCTCTGAGCCTCCGTGGTGACTCCGTGCTTCCCTCCCATATAGCGACTTTCTGAGTGGAAGCAAACTCTGTTCCTGTGCTCTCCGGCCTCTAACAAATCCCTCTGCCTCTGCAGTTTGGCCACCTACTCCCTGCCATACCCCCCACTCTCTCAAACTTTCTCTCTTTTCTGTGCTATCTCCCCCATCTTTGTAGACGGCTCCACCAACTACTACTTCAACAAGTGTAATGCCAATCAGGAAGAAAAAAGTGTAACCGGTACCATTCTTCACAACTAGCCACATTTCTCTCTGGGGTTGTGGAAGATATAGGGGGGAAAAAAAAAATTAAAAAAGGAAGAAAAACCCCTAACACACTTGGTGCTTCTTTAGAATAAGAGCTTCAAGCTAACTTCCAATAAATTAACTTCACAATACCTATGAATATCTCAGCAATCTCAACAGCTTACTTTAACCCAGTTGTCTTATTTGGGGGGAAGAAGAAGAATTGCCATTTTGTTACTTTCTTTAGCTTTTAAAAATCTAAAAAAAATTAAAAATTTATGTATTTCTAGCAATATGAACAGAAACTTGCTTTGACCAAGATTTTTCTGAGAAATAGCAAAACTTTTTTTTTCTTTTGAAAACAATTTCTGGCATCCACATTAACCAACATTTCTGTCAGTTTTCAGTTGCAAACTGTGTTGAAATCTTCAGTTAAGTTATCCACATTTTCTTGTAGGATCACAAGTCACTGTTAACATCAAGCACTTGCTGAGGAACGTTGTTGCCATATGTTCTTTATATGGACCTCACAAAAAGAGGTCTGCAATTCCCTTTACAGGTACCCATCTCTCTCTCTACCAATTATAAAAAGAGCCTACAATAATTCACTTCTAACTTAAGTGGCCCCAAACACATTACAAGCACCAAGGCCAGACACAGTTCTCATTTGAAAATAATCACAGAAAAGCAGGAAAAGAAATATCTCTGAGCAGAGTAAAGGGGCTTTGCAACTTTGTCCAAATAACAAGGAATACATCCCCAAGTAGTCCTAATCGACTATCAGGTTTTTTTTCTCATTGTCACAGATTGAAGAGACAGCACCCAGCACATGCTTACAATATTTCTTTACTTGCTGGTCAAGATATCACTGAAGACATGTGATGAAAAAACAGTGAAGGCAGAGGCTTTGAATGATCCTCAGAAGTATGAGAAAACCACATACAGATCACCTGCAACAGGCTTTTCATATTATATTATATCGTTATTATGGGCAGTACATTTACCACAACATTTGTAAATGTGAAGTTTTGGGATAAAATTAATCGCACAGAAACTAGCGTAGCACAGATACGCAACTCAGCAATGAAAGAGATCAGCAGAATGCAATGTAGAGGGTCTCACCCACCACCATCGCTTAAAGGCTGCAGGAGGTGGGGGATGGCTGCTCTTTCACAAATCCTCCACTGATGTTAAGCACCAGTAACAACAACAGAAAGTCTTTAGGAAAGCTGTCGAGCTTAATCAAGGCCTCATATGATGTTTTAATTTGCTCTTTATGAATATTCTTTAGGTTCTCTCTTTCCCACTGAAGCAGTCTTCATGCAGACACTCTGCTCTCCCTGCTGTGCACTGATCCAGTTACGCCTGGGCAGCGGGACGTATGTGCGCTCAAACCATTTCACACTGGGGAAAAAAGCTGCTGCTGTGAATGCAAAGTAGTTTTTCTTAGGATTTTGTTTCAAACACATTTAGATGAATGAATCATAGTTTACCTGTAGTGAGCTGTACTTGTCTCATGAAAATACCATCGTTTATCTGCTTTTTGTTTAATCAGCGTATTACGAATGGCAAATACAGACATAAATAGGAATCTTGTTTCTTTTTTTGTTGTTGGGAGTTGTCACTGAAGTCTTAGTGAGTTTAAAATGTCATTTGTAATTCTTTGTCTTCTAAAGAGATTACTGTAAAATAGAATATTAAGATTCCCTCTAAGCTTCTGGAGGATTAACATTTATTTTTGTTAGGGAGCAGCAAAGTAAGTGAATTAACCATTACCACAAGTTTATTCTGAAATTTCAGGGAGTGATCACAACGGAGTCAAAAAATCAAGACAAAACCCCCACTAAAGCACTGATAGCTTTGCAGCTAACTGAGAACAAAGTAAGATATCGTAGTATTTAATATCTTATGTATTAATATTGTTTCAGGTATTAAAATTATAACTATTTGAAGAAGAAAAAACTTATTTTGAACTTTGATCCAGGGCAAATAAGGCTATGTGAAAATCCCTTCAGCTTTTCTCCACATACAAATACAAAAAAATAGACAAAACAAGCCCCTAACTATCCCCAAATATAAAACTCAAAACATGTCTTAAAACATCGAGCAAGACACTACTCCCATTTTTAACAAATGAGGGTTGCACTGCTGATTTAATCTGACTTTTGCTGTACTTTCAGTGAGAACTGGTTTTGAGCCATTTTGCGTTACTGGTTTGGTGCCTGTAAATAGCATTAACAGTTTAATGCCAGAGAGAGAGACTCGAACTGCACAAGACAATGAGCAGCTTAGTTTTCAGTATTTTGAGAGGATTGTATTTAAAGAGACTATTGAGAGACTGATTAGCAGAAATCTACTTTTCCTAAGTTCAGAAACAAGTTAACCTTACTATTTGGAGACCTCAAATTTCTTTGTGTTAGGAGAAGGCTGTGATGAGGGCCAAGAAGGTTAACTGGGTGATACAGGGCTGAGAGTCAGAAGGACACCCGTATTACAAGATACAGTTCAAGCCTAAGCAGTAAATCTGGAGAGAGGTCAAAAAGACAGAGATCAAGAAGTCTTTGAAGGACCCAGGAGATGACAGTGAATGCAAACTGCAGCTCCTGATAGTGGAGCCAGTCAAGGAGCAGGATGAACAGCAGGCCACCAAGAATATAACAGCCACAGAGCTGCCGCCAAAAGCACTTGCAGATCTGCTTGGCTAAATTAAAATACGATAAGCATGTCTGTAACTTGGTACAGTATACCTACATTTGCTTTACACAATTATGGCAGCAAAGGAAAAGCAGCTGCTGCCGCAACGGAATATTTTTATCACAGGCAGTAGCCAATTGCAAAAGTCTAAACAGGAAACCGAGTCTCAATGATACAGACACATTGCCTATTACACTGAGAAGTGTACAAGAAGAATTACACCAAAACACTGTAATCCTAGATAAATTATCGATACCTTTTTTTTTTTTTTAAATACAGAATCTGAGATGCTGCCAACACGACAAGCTGGCCGCATTTGGAGAGACAGATTCTGTAGTTTATACTATCGGGAGTGCCAAGACAGTAGAAGATCATTGATAGACAAAACCTTTATCTTTGCCTCTTTCCCACACGTGGCGGGACTCCCTGGGTGCTGTATGACTTGCCGCCTGCTCTGCTTGCCAGCAGACTCTCCCCTCCAGGAGTGCTATGGATCACCTCGACTGTTGTTTCCATTTAATGCTTTTGTCTTTCTTGGCTCCTCTTTGAGAGGTTGAAAAGAACATGGAAAGCAGTGTCTGCAGCAAAGAAAATGGAATCAGGACATGGAAGAGAGATAAAAAAAGGAAAGGATTCTCAACATAATAAAACATAACACCTGTGAGTCAGAGGAAGATAATGGAGAATCAAATATGCCTACAAATTATTTGACTCCTAGGTCAATTTTTTTATTTCCTGATAGTATAAGGGAGAGTGTAAGCCACACTGCAGTTCAAATAATTTCAGAATCTAAGAACAAGTTGTTCACGTTTCTCAAATTAACAAGGAAATATAAAAATTAACATTAAAAACCAGTGACCTAGATGAATCTAATCTACAAATTTCACATTGTTTCCCCAACGTTCCAGGACATACTTTCAAACAATGCCATAAAGATAAAGGCAAACCTGAATGTATATAACAATCAGCCACATAGATATCTTTCTAGCTGTGCACATAATTATTAACACACTTTATAAGTGTGGGCCCTTTTATTTTTTCCCCTATTAATATCCATTGGGGAAAATACACATGTTCCTGATACTATTAATGGCACGGTAATTAACATTATCCATCCGTTTTCACATTTCTCTTAAAATCATGAATGTAAAACACATGAAATAAACCTAAGAGTAACCATACCAGTTTAAATTCTGACATCAACATCACAAAAAGCATAATGCTTATTCAGTGTTTCCCTAACTGAACATTTTCATACCAGAACCTCACAAATTACTGGAATCAAATTTTGCTTATTTTCCTCCAGCAAGTACTCCTTTTGTATATTAGAAAACTGGTGTTTCTAAAACAAGGTTGTGTACTCCATAAGAAAAAATTTTTATTTTAACATGCTTTCCCAGTGTTGATGCAGTGACCTCCTGTGCCGTAATTCATGGTAGTTTTAACACCACATTTCGCTTGGTAGAGGGGGGGGGTTTCTGCTTTGTACTTTTTTGCCTTAACATTGTGACAATTATAATAGATATTGAATTTTTTTTTCATCTGTTATAATCATGGAGAGGGTAAAAAGTATCTAGTTCTATAGTAGAAAAAATACATAAAGAAAAAAAAAAGGTCTCAAAAATTTTCTCCTTTATTTAATATAATGCTAGTTCTTCATCCCCCAGTCAGCCAGGTCTAAAAAACATAATTCAACACTTAAAAAAAAGGAAAAAAAAAAAAAAAAGAAAATCCAACCACCTCCTTAGATTTGTCACTATTTATTATTTATTTTGTTGCTCTGTCTATGTGAATTCAAATTTTTAAATAAACTGCAGTGCTCACACTTTTCATACCACATTTCTTCCCAAAGTAATTTGAATGTACAGCGGCATAACACCCTGAAAATCGCTATCTACACCAAAGCTACCAAGAGCCTCCAGCTCGCAGTAGTGGTGCAACATGATTTTCTGAAGTATATGCTAGCACATACACAAACATGAAAGGCTGACAGCTCACAGCGCAGAACTCTCTGGCTTTGTGTTGTTGTCATAACATGTAATGAAATCCTTTCCTTTAGGCTTACTATAAACTTAAGCTAATTCTCAAAACATTATTCAATTTTGAAACATATCTTCAAACTTTTTTTTTGCATAAGTTCCTCTAACTATTCATTTTTCCTTTACGTAGTACAGCAGTAGCAGCCAAAATGAATGTTGAATGAATACACGAAAGGAATACTTAATTGAAGCAGCATGCTTTAAAGAGATATAGAACTTCTATGTTCTACAAAGCAATTACATTGCTTTGAGCCTCTAGTCACGTTGTAATAAATACTCCTGATATTGTAAGATACTGAATACAGTTTCTTCTAGCCCACAGTCTGTTTACATGTGAAGCTGGTTCATGAACATTTCTTAGTTTCATTAGAGGTGGTGTTAAACCACACTAACATATTCCTCACGCTCCTCTCCTTATGTTCTCTCTCTAGTCACGCTGCTGGCTGAAAAGCCAGATAACACTCTTCTGACAAAATGATGATTCCCATACATAGCAAACACTCTTGTAGGCTTTGTAAGTTGGATGAAAGGCTTTACTAACCTTTGCTTGTATCTCTCCCACACACGTCTATTTTGGTTTTTTTCTGATTACTAACAGTTGAAAGCTGCTCTGCATCTCTTGTGTGAGACAGCTAGATGAGTCAGACCAAAGACCTACCTACCCCAGTACCCATCTCCTACAGCAACAAAGAACAGAGGCTTGAAGAAGGTACAGAAATATGGTGAGCATATACGATGCCTTCCCTGGTACCCTCCCAGCTTCCCACTGTTTCCAGCTCACATACCACACAACCCTTCTAATATAATTAATACTTATACATGGACATCAGATAAAGAACATCCATGTGTTCTTCAACTGCCTTCTAAAGAAGATCAGTTTTAGAAATCATATTAGAAACTCCTAAATTTGCTGTTCTTTTTTTCCATGCAAGGCTACCAGAAATGTAATGATAGAAAACAGATGGCATGAACCTACTTTTTCCTATGCAGTGGGCAAGGAAAAACAAAACAAAACCCACTCCCATGAACAGCAGAGCCAATTACAAGCTAATCTGTGAAACCACTAGTTACTTACAATTATTACACAGACTGTAATCATGAGTAAATATTAACGTTTTACAATGAAAGTTCTATAATTATATAAGCAACAATAATATCACCACAAATTATTCTTATCTGTGTCCCTATAGATTTTTACAGCTCTGTCTGCATCAGAATCTGATTTTAAGGGATAGATTACTGAGAAAACCAATTCAGGATCCACTGCCTATTAAAGAGGAGGATTTGATTTGTATAGATTAAGATGAGGTTTTCCCCTTGGTTTTGAACAAAGATTCACTGTTTTCTCCCCGTCGGCATTTTACATTCAATTTATTCACAAATCTCAAAGCAAATTCTAACTGAAACACTGCTAAGAGAACATCTCAATTAACTTGAAAGTCTCATTGCTAGTACTATTCTCAGTGACTATACATGGAAATGCAGATTTTTGCATTAATTCAACCAACTGAGGCTTGCCCTTTACTTTTCATCAGAGTGAACCCCAATTAGATCAATTGAAAAAACACTGCTAGCCCTTGTCACAACACTTGGGCATCAGCATATGTTGCAGCACCAATTTCTTGGTACTGTTAGGAAAGTTTATTTCTGTGCAGTCTCGTGCAATCTTGTGGTAAGCAGCCATATTGGACAGGTTACAGGGACTTTAAATCAGATCACTTTCACTTCTATCATGAATAATTTCGCAATTCAGTTTGTTAAATGTGATTTTCTTCAGTACACGCAGGCTGGTATACTAAAAAGAGAAGACAAAATACTTCTGTTTCAATTCGCATCAAGACCAAGTGAATGCTTTTATTTTTCTGCCTCTGTCTCATTTTCTGCCCTTTTATTTCTTTCCCTTGTTCATCGTAGCCTCCTGCTGTGGTGCTGATGGCCAGAAGTGCTAGTTGCAAGGCTGCTGCAACCACAGGGTACATCCGTCAACACAGGCCATCATGCTTGTGCCAGCCCAGCGGTTTGTAATCCCAGTCTCTGCTTACATTAGCCAAGGGCAAACAAGTCAAAAACCTCCTTCACTGAGCTATGAAGAAATTTACTGCTTCAGCTTTTTGGAAGCTGGCTACAGCTTTTTGCCTAGACTGCTAGAACCAGACATCAGAAATTAAATGTAATATCTTTGTGCACTGACTTTTTAAGAGGGTCAGACTTCCTGAAAGATATAGTGTCAGACAAGGTAGAAGAAAATTTGTTATAAGAAAACACTGCAATTTTGTTGCATGAAGTCATAAAGAGATTTAGGTTGTACTCTTAGCCCTGCTGCTAGCCTGCAGGATGATCTACGTACACCATTTCTGTCTCCTTGCACTTCAGCTTTTTCCGTGTAAGGCAGGGACAACGATATGAATTTTTAAAGCCCATTTAGAAGTATTGATGAGAAACGGTGTGCAAGAAGTAAATAGCAGTAGGGATACATGTTCTGTCATTTTCTCTCTGGAAGCACACAGTTTACTCAATATCTTTCCCTTGAGTTTTGCCCTAAATCCCAGTTGCGTTGAAAGGTGTGTTTTAATGAAAAAGCAAGAAGCCCAGATGATAAGCTGCTGCTTTTTCTTACTCTTGACAGAAATCTTATTCATAGAGCACAGCATGCATACTTCTCATCTCTGTCTTCCCTCTCCCTCCTTGGCCACAAGAGAGCTAGTATTCAAGGATCAAATAGGAAGGTTTCTCATATCTCTGGATTCTTTATAGTTGTTTTCTTTGCCACTAATGGAATAAAATAAAATAAGAGACCTACACTTAATTAAGATCACTTAGATAATGTTCTGGACCAGTCATCCTTTTGGTTTTCTTCTAATTCATTGGATCAAATAAAGTTTAATAACATTGCATCTTCTAAGTATAGAACATTACATAAAGGGTCAATTTTATATATTTATTTGTATTTACCTTTAAATAGTTCATTATTTAAATTGCCTGTGTATTAGACCGAAATAACAACCCAGTCATAAATCTTTTGAAGTGCACTAAGACTTTATGTCTTGCTGAGATACATTCTCCCAAACATATCCTCTGTTCATTTATTATTCATCATCATCTACAGTTTGCCGAATTCCTGCAAAAGACATTTTCAATTTTTAAATGACAACTTTCCCCTAAAATGGTGGTGCTTTCATTATACAGACATAGTACTTAAAACTATGGGAAGGAAAACCAACTAAGCTGTGTGGATGTACTCAAAATACAGGTGCCGCTGTGTATCAGACAAGGACAGATCTATATGAGTTTTGAAGAAGTCTTGTCAGGACCATATGAAACCTGTCACTGCAATGCATGCAAAATAAGTAATGTCTTCATCTGAGCACTCTGTAATCAATCATTTTAATTTCAGACACAACTGAGAAATAATTAATTCAAAACAGTGACTATTACTTTCTTCCATCTGGCAAATGTGTTGCACAATTGTATTAAAATAAGGGGGTTTGCCTATTTTCGTGATGTTGGAAATACATCTAACAAACCCTCCTGAGTAAATAGGATTTTTTTCCATTTTTATTTTAGAAATAAGTAATAAATTCTATGAAATATTAATGTAGGCAGTCATTTCAGTATCTCAGACCATATCATAAACTTTGGCTTTTAAACAGAACTCCCCATTAATCACAGCAGGGACTTCTGCTTAAAAATACATGAACTTGATCTGGTATTATCACACTGATCTATTACAAAAACCCGAGATGTCCTATTAAAAATGCAATGAATCACTATTGCAAAAATTTAAAAGTATACAAGTATTTTAAGGAGGGCATCACAAGAATACTCTCTCATATCAGAAATCTCCCAGAGATTTCGTAAAATTCCTCTCACCCATCAAAGAAACGGAGACAGGAACACGACGACCGACCTCTGCCTTAGTCTTCCATTCTATCACAAAAACCACTTAGCTTTCCATTGCTAGAACTGCCTTTGATTTTTAAAGTTACTTCACAGAGGTCATTTCATAAGAAGTAACAGCAGAATCTTTTAGTCGATGCTACTAGGAAATGACACCTCTTTTACTCTGAAATCTTGACAGAAGAATCCCTAAATAGTGGGTAAAACTTTTTTTTTTTTTTTTTAGTATCAACTTAGACCTTCTGTAGATTTGGAAGGATTTACTCAGTTGTTATGTTGGCAAACCTCCCAGTTAAGAGAAGATAAGAGATGGAGAAGGCAGTAGAGGACTTGAAACGTGCAAAGCTATGAGGCTGAGGAAGAAACATTGTATTGGGGCAAACCGCATATTCCTCTCCAGAAAGGCAAATACAAGAAATTTTTTTTTTATTAATTTGCTGCTTCTTTGGAATCTGTCAGTAGAGGACTTGAAACGTGCAAAGCTATGAGGCTGAGGAAGAAACATTGTATTGGGGCAAACCGCATATTCCTCTCCAGAAAGGCAAATACAAAAAAAAAAATTTTTTTTTCTATTAATTTGCTGCTTCTTCGGAATCTGTGCTAAAGTGTCAAAGTTCAGCAGTCAGGAATGTCATTGAATACTCCTCCAGAATGATTTTATGTCACTACTATTTTCCTGTCTGCAAAGAAAACACTTTTCCTTTCTATTCTCCTCTAAACATGTCCTCATTCAGCCTTCAAGAAAACTGTAAATCTTTGATTTTGTCAGACATTGTGAAAGCCTCTAGAAAGGAAAATATGACAGAATATGCATCATGTGGTATTAATCAGATATTTACCGAGCCAATTCTTTTAGTTTAAATTTTTGAAAAAAAGAAATTAGAAATTTTATGAAAGAAACCCCAACAACATGTAGGTCTGATAGAATTCTTGTGTAGATTAAAAAAAAAAAAAAACCACACCAAACTTTACAGGAAAGAGAAATGCTTCCAGAGAGCTCAACATAAAGTAAAACATGGTAAGACAGAGCAAGGTATCACTTGTAAATGCTATTAAAATAAGTAAAGGGAGGAAGGAAATAAACCTTTGGTTTCTGCTCTTTCAGAAAGCCAGCCACAATTCTAAAAGTCCATCCAGTAAAGAAAAATAAACCGCATAGTGCTTCCTCTATCAAGTATATTTCTGCGAAAGGCATGCAAATGCTGAAGTAAATAAAATTCACGTTACTACAGGATATTTGAAGGCACCCATTATACTTTACAAACAATGGTTTAAATCTGGTCTTGACTGTCACCAAATTCTCATTGTCAGCAGAAACTTAGGGATCATTTTATCAACGTCTGAGATAAAACTTGGTGATATTTAATTTTCCACAAAATACGAACACAAAGCAGTACAGACAGAACATCATTTCTAATCTAAATACAGAAGGGAAGATAAGAGAAGGCTCGGGGGAGTCTCATCTGTGTGTACAAATACCTGAAGGGAGGGTGCAAAGAGGACTGGCTCCCAGCTTCTTTTCAGTGGTGCCCAGTGACAAGACCAGAGGCAATAGGCACAAACTGAAATACAGGAGGTTCTCTCTGAACACCAGGAAACACTTTTTTACTGGGAGAGTGACTAAGCACTGGAACAGGTTGCCCAGAGACGACATGGAGACTCCATCCTTGGAGATATTCAAAGCTGTCTGGGCATGGTCCTGCGCAACTGGCTCTAGGTGGCCCTGCTTGAGCAGCGGGGTTGGACAAGGTGACCTCCGGTGGTCCCTTCCAACCTCACGCATTCTGTGATTCTGTGAAATACACACATATCAATATCAAACACAAAAGTCACAAAGGAAGTATTTGGTTATGAGTTTTCCAGAATCTCAGTTTCCCAAACTTCAGTATGCCAAATTTTAAATCACTATATAAAGACTAAAAGACAGTATGTATTCATGCATAGATATATCCAGAAAGTAGGCAGTCAGAAAGTGCTATTTGTTAAGGTTTTGGGTTCATGAATTACAGAATTTAGTATAAAGTCTGTACCTTTCTAGAAACGGCTATTTAATTCCACGCCAAAGATTCTGTATCAGAAAACTGACAGGAAGAAGAACTCATTGTAAAACCACCTACAGAAGCTAAAAATTTAGCTAATAGATAATTCCCATAAACTTAAAATACGTAACATGTATTCATACTTCATTAAATATTAACTACTCTAGAAATTAATTCCTAAATATTTTTACAATTATTAATTCCAATTGAATATAGAAAGAAATGTGATAGATATAAAATGGCAGAAAATATTCAAAATTATACATTGAGAAGACTTCCATAATGCACTCTTTATGGATTACCACAAACATTAAATCTCCTTGTTTAAGCTTAATTGAACAATGTGTACTTATATACATACATTCATTCTTAAAATTCTTCCTCCCACTACTTCAAAATATTAGATAAACATCAAATCATAGAATCATTTCAGTTGGAAAAGACCCTTAAGATCATCAAGTCCAACCGTTAACCTAACACTGCCAAGTCCACCACTAAACCATGTCCCTAAGCACCACATCTACAAGTTTTTTAAATACCTCCACAGAAGGTGACTCAACCACTTCCCTGGGCAGCCTGTTCCAAGGCTTGACCACTCTTTCGGTGAAGAAATTTTTCCTAATATCCAATCTAAACCTCCCCTGGCGCAACTTGAGGCCATCTCCTCTTGTCCTATCACTTGTTACTCGGAAGAAAAGACCAACAACCACCCTCACTACAACTACCTGAAAGGAGGTTGTAGAGAGTGATAACGTCTCCCCTGAGCCTCCATTTCTCATTTTCTACATGGTGAAGGAACAGTCCATGTGCAAGTTTGATTTAAAGGAGAAAATAATTATTGGGCGAGATCTATATATCTGAACAGGGGCATGATCATTTATAGTCAGTCACACTAGTAGATATTTTAGGACACTGTCTCAGTATGTATTAAGAAGCCACTGCAGCTGGAATTAGGAAAAATGTATTTGAAAAAAGTGTCTACAGAGCCCAGTTCATCAAAACTACTGAAATGATGCTGCGATGTCAGGTCAATCAAATGGCTAGGTAGCTAAATAGTTTACTTAACTTCACATTCTTCAATTTTGCTAATGATTGATTAGACCTGAATTCCTAGGTGTAACTTTACAACAGAATTTCAAGAAAGAGAGACAAATCCAAGACGGTCTCTTAATTGAATATTGTTATATCACAAAAAGCCATTCCAGAAAGCAACTGCACCTGCGTGAAGATCTATTGTTGCACAGCCCAGGGCGGCTCATTGGGCTAAACAACAAATCTTATCCTTTTAAAAGGCTGACTTAACATTATACCACTTTAGCACAGCTCCTTTGGCTACATCACTTAGGAAATTAGAAGTGTCATTCTCTATTTTAATTCACCTTCAGGTAAGAAGGTTAACTCATTGGCAAGGAAATTTTAACAGGTCAGATCTTTCAAAATCAATAACGAACTGGGTTGGAGATATCTTTCAGAAAGGGTGACTTCAATTAAAACAGCCCTCACCAGAGATAATGAGTAGAGAAGGAAGGTTAGTGTTGGACAAAGAAACACCCGCCCTCTTGCCAAATAGGTGATGCAGAGATCCTTATCAGCCTAAATTACACTGAAAAATCTTCAAAAGGCTCTGAAAAACAGAAAGGTCATTTTGTTTCAAGGAGACTTTACTAAGGGGTAAGACTGACTGAAAAGTCTTTCGTAATCATTTTTAAAACTCATCAACATGAAAACATTCACCGGACTCAGTAAGAAAGAAAGAAAAAAAAACTGTTATGGGAATTTCAATGTCTCAAAGGACATTTACAGTGATCTTATGGCCGCTTCTTTTTCTGCAGAACGTGTAAGAGGTAATTATCATAATGTAAAATTTGACTCAATTCCAATTTTACTGGAGAATTGGGGAAGCTCTTGCTCCCTCTTAAAATACAGAGTTCATGGTTGGATAACAACAATTTGCCTCATATAGAAGTATAACAAACTAATTATAAATCAAATGCAGGAGCCTAGATTTGTCTTATATACTTTGACCTCATTACTGAATCCTCAATACCATTGCCTTTTTTTCACTTGTTTCCTTACGATAATACTATTTGGGATGCTTCTTTTACTTGGAGTAAAAAAATAGTCAGTTATCTAGAGAACAGGCACACTTTAAGGAGGGCACAGTTGTTTGTTCAACAGCAGGTTAATATAAACAAAAGGAAAGCTCAGCCCAGAATGGCACTGCTGAAAGAAACAAAAGTCAGCTGGGTAGCAAAGAGAATAAAATATACTCCCAACCACATGCATCTGCTTATTATATGCAAATCATTACACTCTGCTTAATTAGTAAGCTCTGCATTTTTCCTTCCAGTTCTGATTTTTAAAGGCAATAAAGCCACTCCAGAGTAGGGGGTTACAGCAGTAAGAAGCCTGACTTCATGCGAGTTGATCAGAATTTCCCTAGAATAGCACAGGACCATGTAAATCTTAGAAGAGCTGGGTATTATAAAACAGATGAACTCAAATCAGAAATGAGACAACTTTCTTCTCTTTCAACCATTCAGACAAATCACCAAGAAGACAGCATTCTCTCCTTAGATGTCTTGAGATTGAAACTAGATGCTTTTCTGGAAGATGCACTGTCGTGGTTTAACCTCAGTCAGCAACTAAGCACCACGCAGCCGCTCGCTCACTCCCCCCCCACCCCCGGTGGGATGGGGGAGAGAATTGGAAAAGCACAAGTGAGAAAAAACTCGTGGGTTGAGATAAAAACAGTTTAATAATTTAAATAAAATAATAATAATAATATGATAATAATAATAATACACAAAGCAAGTGATGCACAGTACAATTGCTCACCACCTGCCGACCGACGCCCAGCCAGTCCCCGAGCAGCGGCCCCCCCAGCCAGCTTCCCCCAGTTTATGTACTGAGCATGACGTCACATGGTATGGAATGTCCCTTTGGCCAGTTTGGCTGTGCCCCTTCCCAGCTTCTTGTGCACCTCCAGCCTTCTCAGTCGGTAGAGCATGGGAAGCTGAAAAGTCCTTGACTAGTGTAAGCACTACTTAGCAACAACTAAAACATGGGTGTGTTATCAACATTGTTCTCATCCTAAATCCAAAACACAGCACTGTACCAGCTACTAGGAAGGAAATTAACTCTATCCCTGCTGAAACCAGGACATGCACTCTATTACTCACATTCATTTTATTGGTCTAAGGACCAACTACACCTGACCGTACTGTGTTAGACATTGCGCAGCTTCAGAGAACTAGTGTCCAGGTGCTACCCCAAGGAGTTCACAACCTAGATCAGGCTAAGGGGAGACATGTATAATGCACATGCAGAATAAGCAATATGATGACTGTAAACATGTTAGTTGGATTAATTTTTTGAGCAATCATTTGCTTTGCTGGGTATTCCTGGGAAGGTTTATGTGAAATAGAAAGAAAAAGGGAAAACTGTAGAGAAGAATCAATGAGAAGTGTTAGTGGAGCTGAGGTACGGTGACCATGAGGAAGGCAGAAAGAGAGGTTTGAAACAATCAGAAAAGGACGAGAGCTCAAAATAGTGGATTTCGCATACAAAAGGCCCCTACTTTAGCTGCTTCTGCAGCTGCTACTGCAGGTGGGGGTCTTCAGCTGTCTCAAAACCTGAAATTACCTTGCCTCAGCTGAGCAAGAACCTTAAATCATTTTCAAAACAGACAGCAATTGCACAATCCACACAACATTAGCGCCATGTTTTGTTGCAGAGCGCCTAAAGATGTTCACACAAATAACTGTTTTCTTACACCTGACACCCTGCCCCTTGACCAGTATCGGCAGTGTAGACAGACTGCTGACACCCTGCCCCCTGCCTGACATCGGCAGCGTAGGCAGGATGCTGCCCACATCATTGACGTAAGGTAGGATTCTCTCCAATCAGGCTGGCATTGCTGGAGCCAAGGGGCGTCACGATTCTTACCCGCATGCAAAAGGCATTTGCACAATTGGCTGCTGCTGCCAGATGACGCGGACACCAAGCACCCCTGGCAGTTTGCTAGGGCCATGGCATCGCTTATGACCCTGTGTTTGCTATCGGTGATTAGGTGAGTCGCTGTATGGGCGCACTGTTGCTCCTACTGCCTCAATAAAGCTTTGGTTTATAGCATGTTGTCAGACCCCATTACTGTTCGGACCACAGCACCTGACCATACATTAAAATTAGACGCCAGCTGAAAATCCAGAATTAAATTTAAGTTAGATGTTAACTCAGAGTAAAAGTGAAAATACCATTAATGGACCAGGAATCATTTTGCCAGCATAATTTCATTTGGAGTACTCTATTACTATTACCCAATCAATGTTATATATGTTAACAGAGTAAAATATGACACAAAAATCTGATTGAAAGATGTTATTGGGAATGTTTGTTTTCTTGCCTTCTAAGGGAAGGTAAAATACAACATGTGCTATCTACAAATTACTATTAATTTAAAGCTGCAGAGAGCTCTATTTTATGAAGTAACTGAATATATTTATACTGATTAATAAATTTGAATTAAATGTACTTAAAGCAATAGCTTTTATTGAAAGTATGTTTTGGTTTTTAAATAAGCAGACAAAATGTACACATTACAGTGAGAGATTTGAAAAAAAACAGCTATTTTAGTGCTCCCCTTTTTCAATAATTCAAACACTAATATCTAAAATCCAACAATAAAAGCTCAGATGGTGATTCTACTACTCCCTTGGTGGCCTTTAAGACCTTGGTTTCAGTCACTAATCCATATGCTAACAGACCTTCCTCTAGTACTAGGAATGATATCAGAAGCTTTCATAATTTCTCTGTAAGAAATGGAACACTTATCCGAGCAAATTCAGTATTAATTGCATGTTTCACTTCAAACACTCTTTACAGCCAACAGGCTTTTCACTATCAGCAACTAAATACATCAACCGTATTACACAACTTACAGAGCAGAAATAAGAAAAAGTCTAAAGGGAAATGCAAAAGATTTTCTATAAAAGAACCTGACGTTTTCTTTAGATAATACAAATTATCTGAGACGATTTGTATTAAGATGATGTCTTCTAATTAATCTTGAGCTTCTCTTTGTTACTCTGAAACCTTTCAAACATAAAGGTTTGTAAACAATAAAATAGTAAAAACAATTCCTTTAACAGAAAATGGCCATATTTCAGTGGTGCTGATGTCCTCATTTTAGTTTGCAAGAAACACTTCGGCAGCATGAAAAGACTGGCCCATTTTCACCTCATAAAAACCTAGAAATTTCAGGATCAAAAATAAGGATTTTTTTTTCCCCTTCATTATTCAGGTATATGCTCTTTTATCAGATGGCAAAAAGCATTCCCAATAAATGTAATGCATGATTTAAAAGAAATCTACTAAGAGTAACTGAGTCCTAACTGGGGCCTTATGTTAATATTCCAATATAAATGACAAATATATGCATTCCCCTTTTTGGAAGTGTTAAAGGGTTGATTTCTACTGTACATGTAACAGTAATAATGGAGTGAGGTTATTTCTGTTAATTTGTGGTACCGACCTGTTCAATACATGCAGCCTACTTCTGTCTAGTGATGCTTCCTGGTATTACTTACACCTTTGATGAGGTTATAAGTACATATGGGCCACCTAGGTTATTAACCGTAGGATGTCCTGCAAACATGACAAACATTACAGGGAATTATTATTGTTCAGAAAATGGGAATGACACTGGTTGGGAGTACAATGCTTGAAAACTCTGAGGTTGCAGCTTGTGACCAGCATTGGTGGGGAGCAAAGCACTTGCCCAGAGTCTTCCTCTTTGTCCTGCAGAACACAAGATTATTTTGTCCATTCTCCCACAAGCTGCAAGTAGAAGTGATGGCAAAAGGCACAGCTTCACACTAACAAATCCATATCCTGCAATGGTACTGCAACCCAACCATTCGTTACTTCCATTTCAGCAGTGCAGAACTGGGTCCCTGAAAATTTGCTTCAACACAGAGTTCAAAGAACCAGTGACAAAACCAAGGGCCCTCACGTTCCAGCGCAGTGCATTTTTGCTTCATAGGAAATACATAATGCCTTTGTTTGACACTGCATATGTGTCAGAACTACTTTCAAAGTGGAGATAATACAGTAAAAGATTCCATGATACATACATATTGAGAATGAACATTTCAAAAAATGTTTCATTTTTTGTAATGGCATTTTTAATTGGTTAAAAAAGTTCATTTACTCAATCAAAGAGAAGAATTCCATTAATATGTTTCACAAGAAACATGAGACCACTGCTGCAAACCATTGGTTGCAACCATCAAAGCCTCAGGGGAGCACGCAAACATTGCCGCCAGCAAGTCCTCTCATTCCCATTCCTCTCTGCTAGACAGATGCATAAAGGAATCAGGATAAAGCCTCTCACCTCTGCCCCAGTAGAGTTTCTAGCACCAATAACAATTTTACAGTCCAGTTTGCTTTTGTCTGTATATTTTGAAAGGTCCAAGATGCTGGATGATTAATACTCACACAGGGAATGTTTTCTTGACCTGAAATTACATGCTTGCAGAGTGCTAGGCACCAGCTAACAAAATGGATTTTATTTCCCAGCAGTTTATGGAAGAGGTGGACAAAATGAGAGGAAATGGCCTCAAGTTGCGCCAGGGGAGGTTTAGATTGGACATGAGGAACAATTTCTTTACTGAAAGAGTGGTTAAACATTGGGACAGGCTGCCCAGGGAAGTGGTTGAGTCACCATCCCTGGAGGTATTTAAAAGACATGTAGATGAGGCGCTTAGGGACATGGTTTAGTGGGCACGGTGGTGTTGGGTTGATGGTTGGACTCGATGATCTTAGAGGTCTTTTCCAACCTTAATGAGTCTATCATTCTATGGAATGGATAGGTCAGTCCCAAGCCAATAAGTGTACCTCTATCTTAAACACCCCGACTGCATTCACGCTGTGGCCAAACTGGCATCTCTTGAGACCGTCCAAGATGAAAAATGATGATCCAACAAGCCTTTGCTCCTCTATACACATTCCTATACCACCTAACCCTATCAAAAGGCCAGCTGCTTCAGTGTCCACATTAATTTTCCTACTGAGGCATATTATGACAGGCTAACATTCATAAAATGCATGGCAAGAGAGGAACTGGAGGTTTTGCAGAGAGACAGGTGATGCCATTCAATAGACTTATCTTCAGAGATGTACTTTATGCTTGCGGCAGCAAACAAGTCAGGGTGAGCTACTCTCTGGTGACTGAAAAGTCTTATACCTGTACAAGCTTTGGGTCCTTGAGTTACAACAAGCTGCCAAGGGCACTGAGCTGCATCTCAAAGATGCAAATCCTCCCTCAAACCACTACCCAGAAAACATGCTTCAAAAAACACCATCTCAGAGACTACATTAGGCCATGCTGTTCTCATGCATGTGGAACCATTACGATTATTTTTTCCTTCACCCTTCAACATCCCTGACAAACCCCTTTTCAATAGCCTGCATTTTGTTACAGTTCTTGGACTGAATGAAAAAGCTCCCTTCAGTCCCCGGTACAAAGCAAAGCAGGCAGCTGGGCTGGATGTACACTTCCCAGTCTTCCCCTTCACTCTTCAGATCCTTTAGGGTCCACTTTCACATCACAGGTTAAAAGTTTGGCTCAAAACGGGCAGATCTCCAACCCCCACCCACTAGGGAAGTTGGGGAAGTTTGGGAAGCTCATCACCCAAACTTGCCATATCACGTTATTGCTGATACCAGCTTTTGAAACACTGGCACAAAATGTCCCAGATGAAGACCAAGCTTGTGATCCAGACAAGCTGAGCCCCCAAAGGCAGTAGCAGGGGGCTGCATGGTTACAACCCATAGCTAAAGCAGCAACTCCTGGTAGAGGCTTTCCTGCATGTTGTGCTGATGTCCTCCTTCAGACACACGAGAAGGACTGCCTGCTCTTCTACCCTTGTTATTTTAGACCTGCTCCAACAATCATGCCAAGGTCAGAAATGTGACCTAAGGAAATCCTCCAACACCACTGCAACAGCACAGTAGGAGTACAGCTGGTAAATTGATCTGCTCCACAACTCTAAAATTGTATCATTGTCCTGAAAACCGTGGGTTAAATAAATACGTTAAAGCTGTGGGAAAACAAAAAAAAAAAGGCAACTTAGGGACAAGAGATGATCTACATGCTTAAACTGTCACTGTCAGGGTGCTATGAACTCCTGAGGTCTATTCCCTGTGAAAAGCTGGATTACTAGCTCAGTTACCACCATATATGCTTTAACTTTTGGTCAGCCCTGAAGTGGTCAGGCAGTTGGATTAGATGATCATTGTAGGTCTCTTGCAACTGAACAATTCTATTCTATTCTGTATAACCACAGTCTAACTGTGGCTGGTCTCCTTAACTGTATAAATAGCTACTTCTGTGAAATCTACTAAGCTCTTGACCTCAACAACTATATCATTCTCTAAACATCTGCTATTTCAAAATAGCTAATATTGCCTAAAGCAAGGGATTTTAAAAACATTTATTTATTTTACAGGTCGCACAATTGTATCCTTTTCCTGCAAAAAACTGCATAGATCTGAGGTGCTAGATAGCTACGCTGGGGGTCATACTTAGCATTTACACATATACATACAAATAAGATGATGGGGATGCATGATGCTAAGGCTTAGATTAACCTTGTCTTTCATGAACTTGTTAATAAACAGTGACTATTTGCCAACTTTTTTAATAAATTAAGGTGGGACTTCAAACAAAAATAGAACTAAATTACAATTAAAACCAAAACAAAACAGGAGGTTCCTCACATAACATGTAAAAACAGCTTGGGAACTTCTTGGTTTAGGTGATTATGCTCAAAAAGCAGCAGGACATGGTTACAGATGAAAAATTTAACAACAGTTATTAGACAGAAAGGGATTACCATTGGCTTAGAAAGACACAATTTGCTGGAGACGGGGATAATATTTAGAGGTGGTATCACTACGTGACTGTCCTCATTTCATAGTCTTCCCAGCCATCCAGAAACAACAGGGTCACAGAAAGGATATTGTGTTAGATCGACCTTTGTTTTGATTTGATATGACTGCTCTCTTTTTTAATCAGCATGTATAAAAATCCATGCTGATAAAATCCTTCCTTCTATCCCCAAGTTATCATGTATGCTTTCATAAGATCCAGAAAAATCCACACTGCCCAGCGCGTACTAAAAGCCATCACACTTAACATGGGGAACTCTAAAAATTTGACTCTTACAGAACTATGAGATGAAAAAGCATGAAAGGACAAGTCTTATCAAGAAGGTATTACTTTAGAGGTAAAGGTTGCTTATAGAGAGTCCAAAGAAAGCCTAAAAAAGGAAAACTTCCTAAAACGTGTTATTTGTACAGAGAAGAGAAAACAGCATGAGCCAGAGCAACTGTAGGTTTCCTCCTCCTTTAGTTCTGGATATTTCAGTAAACCATAAGCAAGGTAAATGCTTGTAAAAGTGAGGTTTCCTTCATTATTGCATAGAATTAGATTAAACTTCTTTCTATGGTGTAGAAATAAGAGACATTTCTAGGGTGGGGTTTTTTGGTTGCTAGTTTATTTTTAAATACATTTACATGATGGGTTGGGGGGAACATAGATATGATACTGAGTTTTTATATCGTAAAATTTGGGTTAATTTTAGCATTACATAAACAAAACACAATGTGCTTTTATATCCTTTATTAATTAAGAGAGGGATTAAAAAAATGGTGTAGGAGGAAGGCAAAACTCCCTCAGATCTAAATACTAGAGCAATTTTTTATTCTTTACCATTCTAATCAATAAATAGGAAAGTAAAACACATGCAGCTCTATCTAGAATCAGAGTCTATTAAGACTCTCTAACATGACAGGCATTTTGCCTAATTGTTCCCTACTCGGGAAACACAAAGCAGCTCCCAAGAACCAAACTTTTAAGGATCCTGAATATTTTTCAGTTTGAGGGAAATAAACCTCTCATCCCATGACAGCAAGACCCCATTAGAGAACGTGCTAATTGGCTGCACCGTTTGGGAGCTCAGTGCACTCCACCTTTTATTTCAAAGCTGACACCGTACCTTAGTGTGAGGTTATCACGTTAATCAGTTCCTGTTGTGAAATACCGTGTGTGAAACTACACTGCGTGTGCAAAATGACTGAGATTCACTTCGACTGCAGCATCAGCACAAAGTTTCTGTCATATGCTACTGTGCGAATGTGACGCACTAATGTGTCTTTGCCCACCTTATTTTAAAAAGAAGACGTTTCCGTTTGGATGGTACTGCCATTTTACAAATGCCTGTTGCTACTTCTTTCACATTAAAAGGTTATTACCTTTTAAGAGAAAACAAATTAGATTTTCATCTGTTCATATTAGAATATTCTTTATTAGCTTTAGGAAGGCAAAAATACCCTGCAACAGATCATAATTTTTATATAGGCTTATCCCTGCATATTTACGTACAGTGAATAACATAGATATAAGTGTATTTGTGTGCTATACACAATACATTTGAAAGGCATTTGTGTGCTAACAGAGGCTGCAGAAGCTGTCATCATGAAAGGTGCAAAGGAAGCTGGTTGAAGAAAATCAGGAGGGACACAACTGTGATGTCCATCTACTAACTACCATAGAACGACCAGTGAAAAATAATAAAACTGGAGATTATCCACTGTAATAGCTTAATCAGAAAGAACTAAATTGCACACATGCACATCCCAAACCCCCAAAAGAACTAAAATCCACAGTCTCTACGCCCTCAGCATACGAAATGCCAGCCAACCACGCATGTGAAGCCTGGGCACGAGTTAAACAGCATCAGTTCTGCATGCACTGAACCACCCAGTTGATGCCATGAGCTGTCTGATTCTTGATTCATACCGTTATCTCAGGAATCACAAATACATAAATTAATTACATACAATCTTCCTAAAAACCATCTGGTAGAAATCACCTTTATCAAATACTGAAGCATTCTTTGTTTCTTTAGCTACACAACCTAACATATACATACACATATTGCCATTTCACCACACAAGCAAAAATATTTGGGGCAAAATGTTAATTTTTTAATATCTAGGCAATCTACCAAATAGTATAAAAGCTATACATGTAAAAAACCAAAACAAAACCCCAACATCTGAATTAGCACCTCATTCTTTATTTTTTAGTCAGTTCTGCTATCCTATTATAAACCCCAAATATCTTTGTTGTTTCTCCTCAATTCAGGACACTGAAAAAAAATAACCCTACAAAATCAATGTTAGCAGCCACTCTTAAGTGCAGACACACTGTTCCCTATCCAGAGGCTTCCAAAATGTTGAAATCTGGCACAGAAGGAAATTTGTGCTCTAAATCATAGGAAGTAAGATTATATAGCTGAATTAAAAATTAAAAATATTTTTAACATTGACAAAAAATGTTATAACATCTTTTGAGTTATAAATAATCACTTAGTATCCACTGTGATTTAAAATATGACTGCCACTAAGGAATACCTTGTCTATTACTTCTGCAATGCCATTGTATGGTGGCATTCAGGGAAATCCTCAAGCATCAATCAGGGTATTGGCATTAGAAAGGAATGTAGCCATGGAAGCATTTTCGATTTTATTTTTCAAACTACTTTTCATTCTGTACAGAGGGATTTTTAAAACTTCTGATACTTTATGGTATTTAGGCAGATATATGTATATATTTTTTTATATATATATATATATATACAGCCACCACAATCTTGGGAACGAGGAGAATGTGAGGCAGCTGAACACATTTTCAGGTCAGTGGATATCAGGCACTACTGCCCCTTCGATCTTGGTTCAGTTGGTAACAATTCAGAGCTGCTACTTCCTAAACCATAATGGCATTCCTTCTGAATTCCAGGTAGTTCACTGCTTTCTATGAAAAAGTAGGGGTTTATTTCATTTTTGCAGAAAAAAGCCTACATTTAAAATCCCACCTTGGACTGCATATGTGCTTACATTTCTGCAAAACATCTTAATGGCTTAACGCCATGTATAGCTTTTATTATGTTACTTACATTTCACAACTTTTTTTTTTTTTGCCAAAAATAGTTTAAGAATCAAAACTGTATTACTCCCATGGCTTTAAGATATTTTATCTACTCTGATTTTGTATTATAAGCATTTCACCTAATACCTCTTTCTCATTTTTTTTATCCTTATACAAATTCAAAAAAGTTATTTTCAGGATTGGAGTTATTTTGGAGATTATTTAAGGGATTACATTGATGTGCGTTCCCCTTCTCAGAATAATGATTATTCGCCAGACTTGCCTGCAAGCCTGTAACAGCATTTGTTCTTTTATGATCTCATCAAATTTATACTGATTTTTGCATATAACTTCTATTTAAAAGCATGAATAAAGATATTTGTAAATCCCAGATCAGCCATTTTTCTATGTAATTTTCTTTTCGTATGTAAGAAGGCTATTTCATTCATTGAATATTTCTTTTTTTTCTAAGGTCCTGAGTGACCTGGAAACATAAAAGTTTAAAATAGTGAGAAGAAAAGACTTACTAAATTGATCTCTAAACAGAATGAATAAATAGACTGAATAAATTAGCAGATTATTACATCTGAAGAAGGGTTTTTTCTTTGGAGTAAAACAGCACTTTTGTCTTTAAGTTTATATATTTTTCAGTTATTATGTTGCAATGTCAGGTTTGCTGTCAAAGAATTACAATACTGTTCCTCTGTGCTTCACTTAAGTATATGTGGGAAACTATTAACAGTTATGATATATTTGGTTTCTGAAAGAGAAAGAAAGCTCAAACCCCAGTGAAATTTCTACTATCAAAAATATTAGCAGCATTAAGAAGAAACACTTCATGAACTTGTTTTGACAGTAAAACAGGGACTAATTGGGTTGTAACTGGCAACAATCAGACTGTTGGAGCAACAGAACAGATTTCTGAAGTTATTAGCATATTACTTAATTAGTGGCTTCTACGAACCATAAAGAAATCTTGATATTTAATCTACACAAGAAAAATTTAAAGGATAAGTCTACGTGAATCCGCTGATTTGTTTACAGCATTACTTAAGCTTCTTTACAGAAGAACTTTGTACAATCTGTAGTGCAGAAACCATAAAAATATAGAGAAACAGGTGTGATTTTTTATCTTTCATGGTAGGCATATTTCATGCCTATTATACAACCTTGAAGATAAAATATAAATCCAAAATTTTTGAAACTCATCAGCTGAAGCAAAATGTATCATAAAGATACATAAAGAAATATCATGATAGAAAACAGTCATGGTAACATTTCTCATGATGAAAATACTGTTGTTAAAAAAATAATTCTTTTCTACAGAATTCCACCTATTTCCTGACATTAATGAATGATTTGGGGACTTACGGTAGTGGTGTATTGCTTATACTGCTGCAGTTTTTAGAAGGTCTACTCAGACCACACAGGAGGGAAAAAGAACATTTACAGGCTGATTTGAAGGCAAGGAGGATGAGCTACTACTCTCCATATCTTTGATATGAGCAGTAGTAGAGGGGGACTGGTTAAACTGCAGCATCATACAGGTTAGATTTTAGGAAAAAAAATTCTTGTGAAAAGGGTAATGAAGTACTGGAATAGATCATCTCATGAAGTCAGAGGGTCCCAACTCTGGAATTCCTTGAAAGCAAGTGAATGCAAACACCCTTCAGGATGCACATGGGCACCAAGTCATTCTCAGCTTCACGATTCTGTGTTTATGCAGTATAAAATTTCTGTATAAAATGTAATTCCTGTCACCATGTGATTCAATTAGTTTAAAATACAACTCAGCAAGGGGGCAATACTGTAAAAGTGGGTAAATAAGGCAATACTGATACAAAGATCGGGATCAAGGAAGGGATCAGAAAACTGTAAATTGAGATAGCAGGGCACGGCTTAGCTTGCCAGGGAATGGATGAGCTTAAGTTGTTCTGAGAAATCAGTGAGGAAATGCAAAAAACAATGGGACAGAGCCAGAGTGAGAAGGGTCAGAAGTGAGAGGCGGCATTCAGCACAGCTGTGGTGGATGACAGCTGAAGTTGTTGAGTAGATGAGATTACAGAGAGGAACAGAGAAGAGGGAACGTGCCAGAAAACTGCCTTGCGACAAATCCACTGCACTAAATCAGCATCTTCAATACTCTCTGTAATTCCTAATGTAATCTTCCTTTCAGAAAGGGCTGCCTCATTTGATAAGCTGGGCAGCGATTTTCTGATGTGCAGAGCCTCTCTAGGGGGGTCAAAATTTCTTCAAGAAGCAGAGCTGTAAATGAGCACCTCCAGCCTCTGCACGAGGGGAAGGAGAGAGGCACACAACAGATCATAGTAAGTGCTGCTATATTTGACAAGTGATTTCTATCTGGTGCTATGGCTTAGCCTATATGGAAGATGTAAGCAGAGACAAATACAGTTATTAAGAAAAAGTGCTGCTGATAGACATATTGGGATTCTGGTCATGTCTGAGTGGGTACGGTAGCAATCAGTACAGCAGTGACAAAAGATGTAGCAGGGGAAACAATTTCTGTTTCAAAGCACTGTTAGAAGCTGAGAGCCTCTCTTACCTGCCAATCCCCTCAAAATCCACAAAATATAAAAATTGATGTATATATACAACATTTAAATTACAATTTATTGTTTCTAGTTAAGATAGGGGCAGATTTGCTTGACTCCCCAAATAATTCTTTTTTCATTCTGTGACAAGATAAGGGGGTAAGAGAGCTGAAAACAAGCTTGTGTGTGCCATCATTTTAACTGTATCTTTTGCTTCTTCCTTTTTTGCAGTCAATACAGTTATTTCTATAATGCACACATTCCACACACAAGGGTGCAATGGCCTCACAGCTCAGATGCTATTAGGGATCAGCAGGCTGAACGTGCAGCGTGAAGTGCACAAAAAAAGCAACCAAATAAGGTTGGCCCAAAGGGGAGAACACATCTCTCCTGTATAATTTGCAGTTACAATCATATCTTCTACAGGTCCATACATCCAAGCCAGGGAGATAGTACAAGTAGAATTTTTTTGGTTTTTTACAGAGCAGTTTGGACAGCACTGCAGTTGATTTTCTGTCTTTCTGCCTTTGGTCTTTTTTGGCAATATCCTTCTAAAATAGGGATGTAGGAATGCCAGCAAATACAAACCTCTGCTGCTTAAGCTAAATACCTCATGTATTCTCTTACACAAATATTTCATTTCTCTGAAACATTTTTGAAAGGTCTGAATTTTTCTTAAAATAATTAGGCCTTTTATCCTAACTGCTCCTACTGGTATGAAACCTGGAAACCTGTTTCCAAGTCTCCCTCTCCATTTCTGTTTGTTGCCAAGTTTTTAATATTTTTTTTTTATATAGAGAGAGCCATCTTCAGTCTATCTGTTCATGTACTATTAGCTGTTTCTTTTTGCACAAACTGTTCTGATTCTTTTTGAAATGCTGTTGGAGCATAAAGTGAAATGCATTACGTTTCAAGTTTCACTTTCCAAGTAAATAAGGCAACCTCATTTAAGCCCTTCCTGCAAGGCAGGCTGAACATCTCCTTGATGCTCACAAGTACATGTTTTATGCACATGAATTGAATGGTTCCTCTTGGTTTCCTTTATGCAGAAAGGGCCTGATTAATATAATGACATTGCCATGTCGCATTTTAGCCACCATTTTCATGTCACATTTTCAGTGGCTACATGGAACCTTCAAGCCAGATTCCTGATGTTATGTTCCTGCAGCTGTGATCCTAAATTTGGCAGTAATGAGACAGAATTCCACCTACCTAACATGCTCAGAAAGTATTCAATGTACATGAATTTTGACCACATTTTAAATTTTTCTTTCCTTGAATGGACAAAGCATCAAGCATTACTCTTTTGCAGTTGCCACAGTTAATTCTATTAACTCTTCTTTTTTTCTTTCCAAACATCAGAAGACTGACAGTGAAATCAGTCTTGATATGAGATTCAGTATCCGATTAGATTTTAAAATGCTGTAGCTCTGCTATATAAGTTTTTATTATAAGAGCTTTATGAGTTACTGGTTTTGTACTGGCAAAAAATTTAAAATCACTAGTCATACCATCATTTTTAAGATCTTACAGTGACCTACTCATTTAGTTCAAAACCAGAAACAGTATCAGTACATAATACCCAGAAGGCTAAATAAGGGAAGAGCCATCTGCAAATATGCTCCTTTACACATAACATTCTCTTTTGGCATTTCTGTACTCATTAAACATTGTTGCTTGTATCTACTGCTGGCTTTTTGAGATCCCAATTTAAATCTTTGACAAAAATATTTTGTAACTTGTGTGGCAATCAAAATGCAAATCTGCAATGGTTTATAAGCACTACTAAAAAGGTGAGAAAACATGCTTGTTACATAGTTAAAAATGCTGAATTTTGGGGGAAAGAAGGGTAAACAAGAGAATTAGTCATATATTGGATAACAATGTTTGTGCAGCTTTCACATAAACAGTAGTGCTGTGATCACTCTTGAGCTGTGCACGTGCCAACCTTATGTTCAGAAAGCATATATGCATTTTCTCTAACAAAAAAAAAAAACCCCAAACACTAAGCTTAACATCAGCACTCATGCTTTTTTATATTAAGAGATGCTTCAGAGCTCTAGGACAGTACTGAATCTGCACAAGAGGTTTTGTTGAATGTATGTTATCTAGAGAGACTTCTATTACCAAAAAAGACACTCCAGAAGACAACTGTTAACTTTTTATTTGACAACCTGACTCTATCCCAAAGGCTATGCTCACTGCAGTTGCAACAGAATTCCAATCAAATCTGTACCAAGCTAAAAAGTAATCACCTTCTGTGAAGACCATTAGCAGATTAAGCCTGGGATAAAAAAAGGAAAAAAAAGTTACATGCATTTATCAAAGGGCAGAAAACCAATGGCTTGTACATAAGCCATCCTTTCAATTGTATTTAGGTAAGTGATTAGTCTTCCTCTTATCACTATCATCTTACTATTTGACTTCATAATGGCCATACTGTGACCCAAATACAGTAGATATATCAACAACCAGATCAAGTCTTAATTCCAGCTGCAGGCTTTTTAAGTCTACTGATATATTAGGGATGACTGATGGTAGCTCTCTTGGCTTTGCTTACAAATTACTCTATTCAAATTAAGTGCATCTATGAGAAAAGTAACCTAAATTCCAGAAATAATTTTGCTGTACCAACCTGAACAATCAAAAGGAAAATGGATCTCATGAGTGAACATGCACAGTAAGGATGCAAATACATAGTTAGCATACCTTCAAAGGCTGCAGTGTTATGAAATGATGTATTTCAGGACTGGGTTAGGAACAAATAACTGTTATCTGTTCCTAATGACTTGAGACCAAATCCTGCTATTCTGGATTGAGCAAAACTTGGAGGGCAAACCAAGGGGAAGAATATTGTGAGGTTGCCCTGAAGATTTCCACAGTGTCATCTTGTCTGAAAGAAGCAATGAGGATTTTCCAAATGAAGTAGGTAGTGATCCAGTCCCTAAACCTCTTGATCCTGTGAACCTTTTGAAAACGTGAGGCCATCTGCCACAGAGACTTTTGTTTCCACCACTTGCAGTATACACCCATTCCTAACCATGCCCTTTGATTTGCATGATGCTATCAGAGCTTCTTCCTGTCATTGCTATGAAAGTCGGGAAGATGCAGTTCTTGATTAATCAACCTGAAACTATGCAGTAAGAGAAGATCCTTTTTTCTCCTTCCATATTTTTACAGTTCCTTTATATTCCTTGGAGGCCTTCTTTCACCCTCTAGTGTGTATTGTAAACTTTCATTTATTTTATTCTTTACAAGCCCCTCATTTTTGTTCAGTGAGATTGCTGATCACAGAAACCTTTTCCTTTCTTTTTTATGCTGCCTTTTTTTTTTTTTTTGGCATCTAGCACAAAGTTAGCTTTGACTTTGCCTTCTTTTTTTGCACAGACAATATGCCTGCTCCATAGGCAACCAAATATCTTCATGCTTTCTCTAGGGCTGACATTGTTACAGACTTCCACCTCCCCCAGTCCCATAAAATACGTATTCTCTAACGTTTTCACTGCTAGATTCTTAGGACCTTGCTCATGCCATGCCCAACAACTTTGGCTGTCACAGGACAATAGGAGTCACTACACAGAATGGTATTTATTTCTGAATTTTTTTCTAGACTCTATCACTTAGATTTTTTCAGAGTCTAATTCATATGGATCACAGTTTTGGAGTCTGTTTTATAGGTTTGGTCACCATTTTGTACAGTGCTAATGCTATGAACCCTTAAATGTTTTCCACCCATTCATATCTGCAGCTTCCATTAAGGATCTGGCTGTGTCCTAGTCTCTAAACATACAAGTCATATACCTACAGGGCTGGTGAAGTCTACCTCATAAGCTATATATTTTCTTTGCACTGTGATTACATTTGTGACACCTCAGTCAGACGGTGTTTTAGATATTCATTTACCACATGGAAAAAAGGGACATTATGCCATCACAGAAAGAACCATACAGACCAGTTTATCCAGGAGCTATAACCAGTGTTGAGCCCTTCACCCTACCGAGTACTTCAGACACAGCCACATTTCTGCAGGAGGTATTCTTGTCTTATGATTGAGTTCTCCAGTTTAGGTAACAGCTGAAGCACACACACACGCCCGCATACAGCTATAATTAACACAGGAGATACAGAAATCCAAAGAAACATGTCAGTCCTTAACACTTGTCTTTGTCTCTGATCCATTATTTCTCTAAAGCACTCTCCACACTGAGCTCAGGATCCCCAGACTCTCTCTTTGGTTAGCTATTGGAGCCACCCATGTCAAAAGGTGAAGCACTACCCCCTTGGTGTATGAAAACATCTGTCTGATCCTTCTCAGAGCCTACAGAACTCCTCACAGACCTGAGCCTTTGCTCCTCTCGCAACTCCTAGAAATTTTAGAACTTTGACACCTCCATCCCATTTGTCAGACTATTCACTTGCATTTCACTGCAAAGAAGTCAGGATAAGTAGGCTTTGGAACTGAGTTCTGTGTCAGAAATGACACCTGAATGGATAAACTACTAGTATCCAACAGATAGATGACATCACTTTTATTGATTCATGCCAGGCTTTCTACACATTAAAAAATTTCAGCCCGAAAGTAAAAAGTTACATATATTACAAATCATTTACTTCTAATCTTTAAGAGAAAGAACAATCAGTAACTCCAATACAAGCACAGCCAACCCCAAGCCCTTAGAAAAGCAGCTTGGTTGTACAACATAAGACAGACCAGAAATTAAATAAAAAACCCACCACAAAATGAACAAATAAAAAACCAAACCCCACACACATGGTTCAGGCTGAATGCTCAAGATCATCCAAAAATCATCTCAAATTACACAGTGGGCTGATGCAGCTGAGAACTAGCCCTTACATCATCCAACTGCCACATAAATGTACAAGGCCTAGAGCTGGCTTGTGGGACTGTCAATAACAAGCAGCTGGCTGTAGCGAGGAAGGCTAGGGACTAGCTTTTTCATTGGAACCATGTACTTCTGTAGAATGAAGTTCCAGATTTACCACCACAATGGGACATGTAAATTTACTACTTTAAGCCAACACGTAAGATCTTTCCACGCTCGTGCACACATGCACTGTAAGGGATCTCAGATGCATAAGCTCTACACTTCCCATCTGTATCACAGCCTTTGGTCAATGAACTATTTATTTCTACAGTTCTACTTCAGCTTTCTAGGCAGACTATACTTTCTGTAGAGCACAAAATTCTGTTGCAGAACAACAATCACATCAAATATGGCTTTCAGAAAAGAATGAGTCATTTATTAAGAGTCCCAAATGGCTTATGTAATTTATTTATTTTTTTTTTTAAACACAGCTGGATCTCCTTTTCAAACTCTTGTAACCTGTACATCTCACAGTGTCTGAATAGGTTGTAGAACTAAGCATATCCTTCAGCTATAAGATAATTATTTTTTAGTTCACTTAAAATATATACACCAGTATCAGAGGCCCAAACACCCCAAGGATCATTCTGCAGCTTTCAGCACATCAGCACTTTTACTTCAGTGCAACTCACTGTCTTTGATCTCTCTTTGAAAAGATTTGGCTTGTGCTGAGGCTGCTTCTCCAAAAAGAAATAGGCATTTGGAAAACAAAACCTTACACAACATTAATTCAACATTGGTGCTTCTCTCTTAATATCTTCTCCCATTGTTTTAAAATACATGATTTTTCTAAAAGTCTACAGGGCAGTGAACCTGACTCCTGAGTTTAACATCACTTATTGGTATTTCAAGTGCAGCTGTCACAAAGTAAGACTATGCTAAACAAGGATGTTACATAGCATGAGTCTTTGGCTGTGGGAGAGAGCATGCTAACAAAGAATCATAAAATCATTGGCACGATCATCCTAAGGGCTGTCGGGTCCCAAAATCACCCAGCAACCCATTATCTCTTCCTATTCTTGGGGTACCTCCATCCTTGAAGGTATGAAACACCGGTCTTCCAGCTCTCTGCTGCACAGAAATTCTCATTTACTTTCTGTAGAGCAAAAATTATTGTTCACTCTCGCTCAGAGTTCTTATTCCTAATATTAATAAGATGCTTAGACCGAAAGTTCATTGTAATCACATGGATGCACACATAAACCAATACATCAGTGTTTCATTGCTACTTGAGTACTCTTCATCAGTGTTTTTATTCTGAATGGAGAACTCCAGGCTCGATATCGCTAGTTACCAGATGCGTAAGCATGGCTTATAATTTCAGATCTCATTCTATACATGCACGTAGTTCTTAAGAAAAATGTTAAACAGCCTCGTTACTCTCTGCAAATTGAAAAAATACGGAGTTAAGAATTCTACTTAGTCTAAAATAAACCACTTGACAATAAGCAAAGTTCTTGCCCAAACATCACCACAGTGCTTCCTAGGTCCTCAATAGACATTAGTTGTTTCTATAAAGTTTTCTAACATAAATGATCACTTTTGGATTGGTGAGACAGAAAGCACAAATGTAGCTAAGAACAAACAACAGCCAGAGCCATTACAGTTTGTTGGAGAAACATGTTCACTTATATCTTTATTTATATCCCATAAATATTTAGCAGATCTAGACTGCCTGATCAGACAATATTTCCACCTACAAAGTTGCCATCTGTTTGATGAAAAAGGACTTTTTATATCTGCACAAACATGTAGCTCTTACTTTGCTATCATACCTTCAGCTATGAGATAGATTGTTCATGACTTGGCCATGATGCAACTTGGATTTGTTCTAAGTCGAAGTTGCATGACAGAGGTTAAAATTATAGAAGCTAATGGTTAAATTATTAGAAACAACAGAAAACAGTGGTTATTAATGGAAAAACATATAATATACACACTTTATGGATCACAGGTATTTCCCTCCTACACCCCACCCGCTAGTAAACCTTCCTCTGATAAAGAGTTGCTCTCAAATATGGAGTTCTTCCTCCTTGCACACTCCTACAAAAATTAGATGATCCAAGGTCAATTATGGGTGTTATTCAGTACTGAGCCAAGGTCCAATTTATACTACAATATATCATAATTTTTCAGTGTCAGAAAAGTCAGCACTGTTATTTGATTAGCTGAATCCATTCCAATCTGAAAACGCCTCTGGCTTCAATATTCTGACAAGATTGTCGTCTCACTGAACTCTAAACAATACACGCATTGACCCCTGAAAGGAAAGGCAGTTTAAGTTGCTTGTGTGATTTAAGGGAAAACAGAATCAGACATGTAGCATATATATACAATTAAAATTACCAGAGTATCTTGGCATGCATGTAAACAAATATCAGAGCTTTCAGACTGTAGATACCAAAATGTAAGTCTCTAAGCAGGAGTATATTTGTGATACATTATGCTGCAACACATCATTTATTGCACAGCAAGAAATCCGTTTCAATGAATTTCACATATACAGCTCTATTGAGATTCAGTTTTAGAACCATTCCCAGAGCACATCGGAAAGGAGATGTACAGGCTTCAGATCTCACTGTAAGGCACAGCAGAGGACACAAAGGTAGCTACCTTCAGAAGTGGATTATTCACCACCATACACTTGTCTTCCAAACTGATTTGCTTACCTTTCATGGCTTTTCCTCTCTGGGATTGTGAAAGGAGGACAACATACTTAAAGTGACACTTGTATCTACACAATAACCACGTAACTCAGCTTTTCCACCAGTAGGATTAAATCCAGTTTCTTTAATACACTGATAAACAGCAAGTGATTAATTAGCCTGACATCATATAGCAGCAGATTTGGCATATGTTAATCCATCATTTGTCTGAAACTCAGGCGCCTGTTCCAAAGCGTCTCGCATACAACTTTAACCCACCACTGGAGTTCAGTTTCCAACTATTTTGGTCTTCAGCCACAATAATGAGGGGGAAAGGCTGAATTTTCTCCCTCTTAGTCTTAGAGAAAATACAGTGGTGAGGCACTCACTCAGACACATGGCATTTCACAACACTTCCAAGTTAGACACTAGAAGACCTAGTAAGCATTTGTCTGCCCACAGCGTTTCTCAAGAATCTGATCCATGCATCCTTGAGCAACTTCTGGAGTCCTGCCAGACTGATAGGTATACCTAAAGGAGGCCAAGACTGGTATGTTCAATAACACCATAATTACTATTATATCTTCTTTACTAGGGATAGATGCAGAATCAGCACAGCTGCAAACCAAGCATGACTAAGTCACTGACCGAAATATTAATTTTCCAAAAACAAGCCAGTGAGAATCTATAGTGAAAGAAAAAAAAAAAAGCAGTCTGAAAACCAGCAAACTTTGTTGCTGACATGGTGTGTCCAAATAATTACTCTCATTTTTGTTGACATCATTAGATCATATCATGCTGTGATTACGTAGGACTGCACTGCCTACATACATACCAGCATACACATAGGTAAGTAGACAAGAAGATTCTATGAACGAAAATTTTAAATCTAAAAAAGAACGTGCTTGAGTTTGCTCTTTCTTTTTAACTTGAAAGACTTCAAGCTTCTACCCTAAACATTATCAATAATCCATTAATTGTTTTTTTTCAGTAAGCTGAAAATAGCAACAGTCAAATAGACATATTTTTTCCTGAAACGTTGGTGGAATCATTAGTGGATTTTATAACAGTGGCCTAACGTTTCAAGTCAACTGCAGCCCCTTTTTCAAAAGCAAAACACAAGTTACTTACCAATTTGAAAAAGTGAATACTTAACAGCATGTATGTGGTGGTTGCACAGAATGTACTATCATGAATGGAATGAGAAAGATGACTCTGTAATTGATACAAGACAATACGGACCATCCTATTCCTAAAAAACAGCAATAACTGTAGCATATACAGTGAGGTTTATGCCCATTACCCTCTAAGTGAAAACGTTAAATTTGAAATTTAGTGTCAAAGTATGTATAGAAGTCTAGCCTTTTTATTTGTTACAAGATGGATTTATATTGCATTGTGGTTTTTAATCAAAGCTACAGCAACCTCTTTCACTCT
>NW_008824988.1:4339822-4360104 GCF_000699105.1 Pygoscelis adeliae | reverse complement strand
TCCTTTGTCTTTTATTCACATTATGTTGCAAAATACTGCTTTGTTTTGGTGTTGGGAGATCAGAAGGTGAAATGGAGGTCACCCAGTTCCCCGAGGTCAGCCAACACTAATAAAACCAGCCTCTGGAGAACACCAGCAGTGTCCCATTTCTCTCAAGGTCAAGCAACTGCTGCAATCATTCAATGAGGGACTAATAAGACAATTCACCATCTTTTTTTCTTCAGGGATAAAGGACATGCAGCCATGCTGTTCCAATGGTTTTAAATTCTTGTAAACAAATTTCTATTCACAGAAAGAGCCTTTTAAAAGGATGGAGAATAAGTGTGGTAACTACAGTAACACATACACAACCAGTGGGAAGGGGTTTGGTTTTCTTTGCTTTTCAGTAAAGATCAGCTAATAATTATTAAATACAGATAACATATAATGAAATCTGTGCACTTGGGCCTTAAAGTCAACATGTACTTATAAGAGTAAAAAATAAAATCAAAGAAATATGTTAATTCATTTATTAAAACTGTGCACATGTTCCTGCCCTACCCAGAATCTTGGTCACTCGCATCCATGCTGGGCACATGCCTAAAGCCTGGCCCTGCACATCACACAGCCTCCCCATCCGCATCTCTCCTGCGGATCCACTTGAGCCAGCCTCTTCCTTCTCAGAGCTTTTCCCAGCCCTGTTTTCCAAAGTCCCAGTACAGCATCCAGATCTAAACTGCAAGCTCCCTTACTCCTCCCAACCCATTTTCCCCTTCAGCCTGACCCAAATCTTATCCCATATTAACCTCCTTACGTACAGAATATCCAGACACAGACTTCATTTTCCAAACAGCCATGCACAGGTGTCCTGGTTTCGGCAGGGGTAGAGTTAATTTCCTTCCTAGTAGCTGGTACAGTGCTGTGTTTTGGATTTAGGATGGGAACAAAATTGATAAGGCACCGATGTTTTAGTTGTTGCTAGGTAGTGCTTACACTAGTCAAGGACTTTTCAGTTTCTCGTGCTCTACCAACTGAGAAGGCTGGAGGTGCACAAGAAGCTGGGAGGGGACACAGCCAGGACAGCTGACCCCAACTGGCCAATGGGATATTCCATACCATGGGACGTCATGCTCAGTATATAAAGCTGGGGGAAGAAGAAGGAAGGGGGGGACGTTTGGAGTGATGGCGTTTGTCTTCCCAAGTAACCGTTAAGCGTGAGGGAGCCCTGCTTTCCTGGAGATGGCTGCACACCTGCCTGCCGATGGGAAGTAGTGAATGAATTCCTTGTTTTGCTTTGCTTGCGTGCGCGGCTTTTGCTTTACCTGTTAAACTGTCTTTATCTCAACCCATGAGTTTTCTCACTTTTACCCTTCCAATTCTCTCCCCCATCCCACTGCGGGGGGAGTGAGCGAGCGGCTGCGTGGTGCTCAGTTGCCAACTGACGTTAAACCATGACAACAGGCAACTACACATAGAAAAGCGAGGTGCATCCATGAAGGAAACGGGCAAATAGTAGCCTGAACTTTGGATATCAGTAAATCCAGCATCCACCTCTAAGCCATTGAAGATAATGTAATCCACTTCAGTAAAAATGGGATCAATCAAAACCCAAATCTCTGCACAAATGCAGTCTTCACCAACGGTTCCCCAAAAATGCAAAAATTCCCAAGGTATTATGAGTACCAATGGACCTCGATGTTTGTGCAACTAAATTTAGAAAAGCTTAAACAAAAAACAAAGCTATCTTCCTGCCTGCATGAAATAGTTACCAAAGTATTTTGTTAATGATATTTTATTTTTGCTTTACAGTACAGTATCTTTAGTATGAACACTGCTGAATGTGAAGTTGGACAATTATTAAAAAAACCCACAACAAACTAGAGATAAGAATATTGCCAAACTACTTTGATTATATTTTAGCTTAATATACATACATATCAGTATGGAATATATCATGCTGTTACACAAAAATCATAATCCGCAAAGCCAGAATCCGTCAACAGTAGTCTAAAGTGATGCTACGGGAATCCCGACTAGGCATAGACTTGTACGTTGTATGAACTGCAATAAAACCTCAAAGTTTTATTATGTCCTGTATGACACTGGCATCACAAATCACCAGGACTTAAAAGCAGCTGTATGTGAAAACAAAATGCTGGTATTATAGCATGATGACTTTCAAATTTGGAGCAAAATTGCTTAATTTGCTTTCTCTCTTGCAAAGTATTTGGCTGTTTCTTTCACCAATTTACTTAAAGCCTACAGAGAGACTTCTGAGAATCTCTGTCAGAAGACACTGACTTTACAGTTCTGCTCTGAAGAAATGTAATGCATGGTGGAATGAATTATTCCAGTCAAGATATGATTACTTGCTCTGTGAGACTGCAACCTTGCAAAGAAGAGATTGTCTTAATCTTTTTGTTTTATTTTTTCTGTACAACAACAGATAGCAATTCACATTTTGTTCCCTTTCATATTTTTTAGTGCAATGCACTTATTTAAAGAGCAGCAAAGAAAGTTCATGTTATTATTAGTGTTAAAATACGTCCAAGATCTGAAGGTAAAACATTTTTGCTGTTGCGTTTCAGGTATCTCATTTGCAATTTTCTGTAAGGCTAGGCATATGAACAGTAGTTCAGGTGTTTTTTGAAGACCAAATTGTTAACAGAATGGAGAAAACAAAAGGTGAAGTGTTTTTTTTCAAGGAAATTCTAAAATGATCAGACAGTGCTAAATGTAGATAGAATTAACTGTATATAAAAATAAAAATGAGGGAGGTAAGAATTTTCTATTCCATATTAATGACTTTTCAAAAGGAAATGCTACTATTAGCACTCTTCAACATTATGTCCACGTAACCAGAAAGCACAAATCCTCTCTGAGAAGATATACGTCACCAGAGGACAACACATTATCTACAGCTGGAGTTGCTATTAGGTGCTCACTTAACACATTAAAAAAAATGGCTTTTCAATGGTGCGCATCCACATTACGGTATCTGATTCTGACCCTCCCATGACCGTTCTCTCTGGGGCAAGTTAATGGGCCAGATACTTTGCTACTTAAACTTGGCACATTAGAACTGACTTTCATGAAGTTAAGGGAATATACACCATCAGCATCTGACCTGCATATTTGCTGAATTTAAAACTGAGATTGTTGTTTGTCTATTTTCAGTTGGATCAGAAGGGGGGGAAAAAAAAAAAGAGTTAGTGGTAGGTTGGTATTTTGGGTTTTGAAATTGGGGGTGGGAAGATGTTATATATGAGGAACAAATAATTACTCATGACTTGGAAATAATTTAAAGCTTTTTTTTTTTTTTTTTTTTTAAACCTTTGGAGGGGGAAGGAGGGGAGCAGAAGTATGCCCCAAAATAAGGCAGGACTTCTAGTAACTATACCAAAACACATAATGCCTTACCCTTTAGAAACATCCATCTTCTAAAGTATTAACTAAAATGTTCAAAAGACATGCTTTCTACTTACAGAAGGAAGTTTTAAAAAAACCTCTCATTAACATATTCAATTATTAAAACTGGCCAGTATAACTATAGAAAACAATAAATCAAATTAAAATATTGGGGCACTATTAAGTCATGAGACTAACTAAGAACTTGCTTTTCATCTCACCATCACTAGTAGTTTACCATATTTTAAAATGCTAAGACATCAAGCAAAATGAAAGATCACTGAAGCAAAATAGGTGAACAATTTTCACTACCAGAAACAGTTACTGTGGGAAAAACTTAGCACTTAAACATTAATTTCATCATTTTCAATATTCCAAAGTCCATGGTTAACTATAAAGCTTAAGATATAGTTCCTGTAAATGTCTGATTAAAAAAATCATTCATCATCATCATCTTCACTGATAATTTGTTAATGAATTATAGAACATAACGTCCTTCTACATATTGCTGAAATCTCTTGATAGGTAGATGAATTGGACAAAATGAGAATTTACATTACAAGCCCAAATATTACAGGGAAAAATTTCCACCAGATGGTTGAAAGCAACTTTTTTAATGCTGGACCTATTCATATTTTACTGCTGGTTTTGATTAAGATTAACCACCCAGTTTTGAAAACCTATTTCTGTTTCTCTGTACCTGGAACTGAAATAATATTTACACTCATGATGAACGTTTCACAGTCACTTCTCAGTCTAAACCATCTCTGCTTATCAAAACCATGTATAATTGTGAATCAGACATCAAACCGCAACTGTAAACACGCTAATCCAAAATTAAAGGTTCATTACTCACATAATAGAGGACACATTGAAGCATTTCATAATGACACAGAATTTCCCTTTTGACTACTTTTGATCTTCAATCTATTTTGGCCTGAGGTCAGCTGGCAAACAGATACCATAGATTGATTTCTGTGTGTGTTAATGATTCCCTTTTCCTTCCTTTTGCTCCAAATCATCTTAAATTGGCATCGACTATGATGATACTCAGAAAATAGACTTCATAGAATTGTCCCAGTGCTGGTTATAAATAAAATTTCAGGTTCAAGAGAAAAGAATTCTTCATACCACAGGGGTTACTGAAATTGATCCTGATACTATTTAAATATGCATAGTTTAACTGGGTTCATCACTTTTCATTCACAGCATTCCCTTTTGTAAGCACTGATACACTTACTATTTTAGCAAATCCAGATTTTTCTATAAACACTGGATCTAATTTGCCTTTCAAAACCAATCACAATTCACTTTGAATGACATCAGCCTAGGAAATTTGAGCCCTGAAAAGGCTGGCCCTTTTCTTTGTTATGATGTAACGGCATCAGGCAATATCACATGGTCAGAACATTTATTCATGCAGCACGACAGATGCTTAAACAATCACTTAACTTCTGAAAGCGTTTTTTCCACTTGCAATGTTAACTCAAAGATCACCAATACAAAAGTGGCACTTCTCTAACAATTAGCATGACAGAAAGTCTACAAAGGGAGTGTATAAGCAGAGTTGGCTGGAATAAAGTTTACTCTTTCCAATAGTCATGAAGAGTTTACTCTACAGAACCAATGATTAATATCAAGGGAAGTATGTGGTGCATGCCCAGATACCGTAAATCTACATGGACCAAATTACAATCCCTTTGTGAAGCCCTCCCTCAAGCAAAGTACTGCTGCACTTCACCTCAAGGTGCTTGGCTGTTGGTGGGCAGAGTGCTGGGCCCCTTTTCAGTATTGTTTTTGCAGCATTTGAAATAAAAAACGGGAATATCTAAGTGTTTGGAAGAACAAGCAGCAAAGCACACGTGTTCCTCTTACATCTGCAGGTGATTCCTTCATCTTACAGCAACCTGGTCTACTGGTTGTACATTTATGAGATAACAGGCAGGCAAATTTGATAGGAAATTACCCATCTAAACCTAAAAAAAAAAAATCTTTGTAAATGGCCAACTCCTGCAATTTTTTCTGAAAGCTGTCTTCTGTACTGTAACTAAAATAGCAGACAAATAGAACAGAATACCACTGAACTTAAATAGTTGTGATTTAAACCTTGGTTTCCCTTCCAATTTAATCAGCTATCTTTTCTCATTTTATATTGAAGGACGCAATCTTCAATATCCCTATATGTATCATATCATATTTAGGTATTCTAATTTCCAGATTCAATCAGCCCAGGCTTATTTACATATTTATTAGGAGAAAGGTTAACACAAATCATTCTGTTTGGATTCTAGTGCAACCTTTTTTGGGTAGTAGCAGTATAAGTCAAGTGCAGCCACTGCTAAATCACTAATAACCCCCTGAAAGCTTGATTTTTACTGCTTCAGTTTCATATGTTGAAATACGTACAATGATAAAATTAAATAGAACTTTAAAAATTGGCTTATTATTCTGACTTACACATGCATAGAAAATGTTTGAATCCATTGTTATAAAGATTATACCAATAAGGCATTGTTACTATCATTGCTCAGAATCTGAGGAACTTCATTCTTCTCCCGTATATGGACCTTGCTCATCCATTTTCATGGACTTCACAAGAAAACAGAATTATGCAGCTGTCACTCAATTTAAATGAAATTAATAAATTTACTGTCCACAAGAAAAGCAAATGCTCACCTAGGAAGCATTTTCTTTTGTAAAGAGACAATATGAGATCTACATGACATTCAAAAAGAAGACTGGAATGATAAGAGAAGGAATAAAGCATAAAAATATTAATCTACCTTTCAGAGGAGGTATACAAGTGAAATACTACCCTAATATTCAAGTTCAGTTAAAGTGCTGAGTGCTGGACATAGCTGCTAAATATTGTAGAATTGGCTGAACATACTGAAGAACATTCAGAAATTACCAAAACAAGATTTGCACTATATACGGAATATATCCCCAAATCTATAGGTTCTATATGTAACATCTTTCAAACGTACTCATTTAAATACATTGTTAGCAGCAAAAGGAAGTTCAAAGAAAACGTGGGTTGGATGTGGACTGGTTAGTGAAGGATGATATGGCAAAGACTGACACAGTTCAACAACTTTTTTGCCTCAATCTTCACAGACCATAACAGCAAGGTTTGGGAAGAAGTGTGACAGCCAACAGTGGAGAGTAACAAGCTAGAAACTACTGACAGAAATTGGAAAACCCATAGAAGTAAAGAGGATTTACCTGCGGGTGCTGAAAGCAGGCTGCTGTGCCTTCAAGGCCACTGTGTTCTACAAAACTGGAGGAGGACAATGGGAGAAATGCTAACAATTGGGCAGACCCGGGGACCCACAGGCCGGGCCAGCCCCAGCACAGTCACAAGCAGGGTCATGAAGCATGTCTTCTGGGAAATTACTCACAAACACATGATGCCAGGGCTCATACTGTTCATACTGCACTGTATTTGCAAATGATACTAAATGAGAAAGGGTGCTCGACACACTGAATCGCAGTTTCAACCCACGAGCGCCTTCAGAAACTTGAGGACCATTCAAGTGTGTAGCCCACCCTTTCTAATTCACCTGAGCGTCCTCAGGTAGATAACAACATTCTGTACCTGCAGGGTTCTTTTTAGTAAAAAGTATTTAATACAAATTAAACACTGTTTGCATTCGTGCATGGAGAATAGCTGTGGTAGTGTTTACTTCATTATCCTATGCTACAGAAATTACAAGATTAGATTCTCTACTTAAAATCAACAACCCAGAACCACTTTGTAATTTCTATTAACAGTTTTCAGCCAATAAAACCTGTTTCCCAGAGCTGCCCCTGATTTACATATGCTTTCAGGTCAACTAAAAGTACGTATGTTTCTAATGAGTTAACTGTTTTATTAGAAAGACTGGTTCTTTTCCCATCTTACTTACACTGGTCTGTAACAAATGAATTCCAAAGAGGCAGCTAAAATGAAATTTGTAATAGAAATAACCTTCACTTGTGGTAGGTAAGCCGCATTTGAGTTTCACATAGGAAAGGAAGAAAATGATCATAAGAAGTCTACAAACTTTGATGGCATCCTTTTGCAATCGCAGATGAATGGTCATGCAGCAAAGACAAGAGACCAACTCAGACCTACTGAAGAAGGAAGTAATGTGTTCTCCAGTAAGCGCAACTACATTTTATGCATTCTATATAGCAGGCACGCAAACCTCTGCAAGAAGTGGCAAGTAACACCTCAGAAACTGGAGAAGTCTACAGGGATCACAGTATTCCTCATTCCAGTCCTATACACACTACTTGTACACTGTCAGGGTGGAACTGAGGTTCCCAAACAAGCAATGTCGAAGTAGCAACAGCAATCCCTTTTTTCAAGGACTAGCTGCGGTATGGTGCCACGGACCAAATTCCAGTTAGGAGTAGGAGACAAATCAAGTGCACTCCCAATGAGCATCATTCAGTTTAGTTTCACCCAAAGGAAACAAATTTGTGCATACTGATTTACAGTGTGAAGGCAAGCATGGTAAATGGAGATCAACGCATAATTCAGTGCAAAAAACACATTCCTGTTCCAAATTAAAACACTAATGCAGATGTACCTCAGACATCCTCTAGTATCGTGCCTGGCTTACAGGTGTTGCTCTTAACAAATAGAGGTGTCTCAAACTAGGAACCTCAAAATTAAAGGGTTAGGAAAGCTTTACCAGAAAACAAAGGTAAGATCAAAAATGCTTATAAATTTCTCAGAAAAGTTAAATTTGTCTTATTTAGGTATCTGTCTTCTGCCCATTTCCCAGCCTTTGCTTGGACTTCTCATTGCAGATGTGGGCTTTTTCCCAAAAAAAGAAGAAAAAAAAAAATAAAAAGCTGAACAGTGCCAACAAAAACTAGGGCTTTCAAAAAATCCTGAGCTTTCAAAAACAAAAAAAAATCCAGACAAAAACACCCACATTTTCTTTTTCTTTCTAATGAAAGACAAGGGCCAGTTCATGAATTTCATTACCTAAAAGTTCAACAGCAATTAATTTTCTTCACAGAATCTCTGTCTGACCTTCCCCTTTCCTCCTATGTCAATCCACAGTTGCATATCACATGCCTGTATCCAAAACCCATACCCCTCCCAAAACCAAACCAAACAGCTTAAATTGAAGGCTCCCTTCAATCTAGGCAAATTTCCTAGCTCGCAAAAAATGCACATTTCAGATTTAAAAAAAAACACACCACTTCTAACTCTGTCATTTGCACTTGGAGTGACTACAAAGAGAGCTGAAGGTTGTTATTAATAAGGATCCCTGCTGTTGTTTCAGTCAGTGATTTATCACCTTCACATCTAAGTAGAAGGAGGTCAGGCTGCAGAAAGGAAACCATTCAAGGTGGCATTTCTCCTTCTGCGGTCAGCTGCTGAAAAAAAAAAAATTAGTAATTTCTACTTACTTAATGACTATCTATAATGGCAGCATGATCCTGTTCATTCATGTTCACAGTAAAACATGCTGCTCAAAACATATTCTACAGAGAATGCAACTGTCTAATATGACTGATCATTTTTCCTCAGTCAAGTGTCCAACTCATTCTAGTAAGTATATTCCATGTCTTGTTTTCTAATTTATACAGAATTACGGAATTTCATAATTCACATTACTGCTAGAGATTATCACATGTACTATGACTTAGAATATTAGCATAGCTGTATTTATTTACTAGTTCTGCTCTGATAATTACTATGAAAGCTGACCAATATTTTTATAGCTGATGGATACAATAGTCAGTAATCAATTGTAATGCTAACTGTACAAAGCAATGGAAAGATGAAATTTTGGAGGTTTAAAAGGCAATGCCGAATTGAGAAGTAGTACGTTGCCTATTTTTCTAATTGAGTGGAAATAATTAATCCCTCAAAGTATAGCACGTGTAGCATCATATTCCTCTTCAAAATTTTTCATAAATCTTCCAAGTTTTTAACTCAATACCAAATTTGCAGAACTCCCTCTGACAAGTTTTTTTGTTGTCCACAAATGGCGGCCAACAAAGGGGAAGCTCTCCATAGTCATCTAACTGTAATTTGCTCCACTTTTCTCCCCATAAACTTCATTTCCTATTAGGATTTCTGGGCATTTCCACAGAAGGTGGATTACAAAGTGAAAGAAAAGGTACTGAAAAGGCATATCTTCTAGAAGAAAGCAAGGACAATGGTTTCTCTTTTCTGTTTATGCCACCCTCCTCCCCTTGCCAGCAGCATTATCCAGAGCATGTACTGGTCTCCCTCCCCCGCCCCAGTTTTATCTTCCATTCAGTTGTGCTTCATTGGAGTCAGTTGTCTGCAGTAACAAAAAATCATCTTTTGCTGTTACGTAGCGTTACACATAAGACAAGAAGGCATACTGATAGCTTCATAAAATTTTGTCATCTTAGCTTGTTTTCATTGTTTACCAGACAAGTAGGAAATGAGAATAAACTTGAAGACAAAAACAACAAGAGTTTGGTTTTGCCCATTACGGTTTTTTTCTGGATTTTTTTGTTTTGAGAGGCAGTTAGAGGAAATATAAAGTCAAAACATGCTAGAGGTGGAATAGAGGGAGCAAGGTTTATCATCAGGGTTGCCACTAAAGCCAGCTCTTGACACTGTGACTTGGCCTGGCTTTGGTGTCATCTTGAGCAATCAAGAATGCTATGCTTGGTATTGTTTTCTCACTGCCATCGTCTTGGATCATTTTTACTCCACATCACATTTTATTTATTTTTTAAAGAACACAGATGGAATGCAAACAGAGGTAAAATTTTAGCTCAGGCAGCCAAAACCACAACTTCTGTTAAACTGTTGTGAGTTTTTACCCAGAGGGAGAGAAAAAGATCAATGCCATAAATAGTCTAATTGCGACAAGTTTGTCAAGCCTACAAGGAAGCTGATGAAATGTTTTTATTAAAGGGAATAAAATTAAGACATTACTTAGTTTTGCTTGGAAAAGATTTTTCTAGAGATGTGACTGAGTATTCCTTGGGTCTACATTCAAAATCTCAAACCACATTAATTATTTTGTTCTGAAATGTCTCAGAATTATTTCTTTGACTTTCTGGACAGAGTTATTTCATCAACTACCTTTAGAAATATAAGTCAAATTAACTTGTGCAAGTAGAACTGATCTAGGACTTTTTTTTACCAGAGTTATTGAACAGAATCAAAAAAGTAAGAATAACAAGGGCTATAGAAAACAAAACCAAGTCAAAAAATAGATGGGTTTGTAATAATCATCCTCATTTGCAACATCAGTGTATTTTTAGTTTAAAAAAAAAAAAAGATAAATATGGCAAAACAGACTTCACAGAGGAAAAAGTTTGTTTCATGGAAGAAAGTAAAAAAACAGTGTCCATGGGGAATAACAAAAATAATGAATTTAATTTGCTTTCTAGAAACTTAGCTTAGACATTAGGAAGTGGAAGTGAAAACATTAGAAAACAAAAAATTCATTTTAATAGCAAGACGGTCAACATACTATCAGATTGCCCATGAATACCATAAAAAAGATAAATATGGCAAAACAGACTTCACAGAGGAAAAAGTTTGTTTCATGGAAGAAAGTAAAAAAACAGTGTCCATGGGGAATAACAAAAATAATGAATTTAATTTGCTTTCTGGAAACTTAGCTTAGACATTAGGAAGTGAAAACATTAGAAAACAAAAAAGTCATTTTAATAGCAAGACAGTCAACATACTATCAGATTGCCCACGAATACCATGAAACCTCTACTAATATAGGCTTAAGATAAATCAATCTTGCCAAGGCTGAACTAAATGTCCCTTCTAGTTCAGTTTTCTACAGTGCTAGGACTTTGCTTCCTAGAACTGCGTGTTCAGAGATTAACAAAGAATACATTACAAATGTCAGAATTGCCGCCACAATATATTTTTAAATGAGCTAGAAATTAAAATACTGAGCTTCGGGAAACAAAAAAGTCACACCAGCTGAGCTTCCACTGTAGTCTGATAAGACAGCCCCTATTACTAAGTATTGTAGACAAGGGGTTGACAATAACAGGCAATCCTATCTGTTCAACACAACACAAGAGTAATGACTGACACAAGCCAAAATTCAGACTACCAGGATAAATGTTGTGTTGTCACAGTACAGAAGGATATCAAAGGAACAACAAAGCAGAAGACAGAATTGACACCTACATACATCTCATTAAAAAGAAAAATTTGATTGAATACGTGACTAAATATAACAGATCTTGCAAACCACAAACCTTGCAATTAAATTAGTCCTATCTAAAACAAACGAGAAAGACACATGACCATACAGAAGAATTATAACACTGACAGCTGATGAATTACAAGCAAAAGCTAACACACTGGTCAGGAAACAAAAATGTATTAAAAACTACTGTGTGTGTACATGTGTGATATACATAATATGTATAACATATTATGCATACTTCATATCATAATTTTATACAGTATTATAGAAGTGTGTTGTATAGAAAATATATTTATTGTATTGATAATATAATTTGTTATATATTATAATATATTGATAACATATTATATAATATATAACTCATTATTAACTTGTTATTTATATGCATACATATATATGTACATGCATTTTTTTTTTAATGCATGTCAGGAAGATCTCAGATCCAGAAGAAAACATTTGGCTAGGTACATGAAACTTGCTTTGACCAGCCATAGCTGGTAGTGAGAATGAATCCTTTGTTTTCAACTCACAAGGCTACAGTAGGTAAAGCAGGGACTTGAGCCTAGATTTGCCATATCTCAGATGCGCTGTCTACACATTTGAGGTCACATCTGTACCTCAAATATTTATACTCTTAAACTTTACTTGCATTCTGTCAGGTGGCAGACTGTCTGCTCTTTATGGTGAGGTCATTTTTTTAGTTTATGACTATATTGCTAAGACTCTGATCTAAAGGTAGGCCTGCTGTACTACCTATAAATGGAGAATGTGCTTACCTGTTGTTAGTTTGCAGCTGGGGAGACTTATATCATTTCACGTATGAAACTTTGAGCAACTGCTAAAATAGCACTTGGGCTGCTTGAAGATAATGGGAGACCAATGAATTTGGAAGCAAGTTGGTTACAGTGAATTAGAAGTAAAATTTAGATCAGTTATATAAACAAAGTTTAACAGCATAATCTTAACCTCTGGAGTACAGTACCTTAACCTCCAGTTACAGAGTAACCTCTGCACTGGAGTACAAAAGCAACTTGCAGTTATACTATATAATATATATATACACACGCGCACACACATATATAAAGCTACCCAGCACCTATCTGCAGAGTATACATAAACTGTACTCTTCTCTAAACTCAGTTTAAAATCAGCAGTAAGTAAAATGACCATGGACTTAAGGAAGACTTTGTGGTTGACAATAACAATGTTTTTCTATTCACATTTTCTGTCAGTTATTAATATACAGATGATATTCCTTTCTTTATTCACAACACTTAAACAAATTCTTGTCCATTCTCATGCCACTTTGAAAAAGCATTTTTACAAATCGCAAAACAGCAGCTACTGCAGATACAACTACTTTGTTATTCTTTGAATTTTGACATTGAAAAAAAAATTAACAGAAACGCCCTGAAAATGTGGAAAGGGTTAAATTTAAATTAAGCATATTAATTTTTTTCCAAGGCAATCCTTTAAAGCTGCACAAAATCCCTTTCAACAAGCATTCCAATTTTCCATTGCAAAGCATCAAAAACCAAAGCACAAATTACCAAATAGCAAATACCCATTTTTGATTTTTCCTACTGACATGCTTTTTGCAACAAAAAACGGTATGCAGTGTGTAGTGCAAAAAGAAATGTATGCAGTAAGGAAGATACCTCAAGGTTTGATTCAAGTTTACAAATGAAGAGAGTTAGATGTGCCTTAAAACAGACAGGCAGAGAGAGACAAAGGTGGGTTAAACAATCCATCGTGCTGATCACATTTCAACTTATTTGCTACATATCAGCACTGACTGGAAACAAGTCACACTAGATGAAAAGCCAGGCAATACTGGGTATACTCAGAGTGATTAAAGAGACCCAGGTTTTGCCATGTCACAGAATGGGATAAGTGCTTACTGCCAACTAATCTTACTGCTTATGCGATGCCGGTGTCCACTGGACTTCTAACTTCATTCTGTACATTTTATAGCAATTGCTACAAGTAACAAAAACAGGATCCATAAATACTTGATTCTAAGCTTTAATTTTTACACAAGTAAGAAAGATTTACCTTCAAATTATGAGAGTCTACTGTCCGGCAAAAGAACAATCGATCAAGACCAATGCTTTGCCAATGAAACCAACACCAGTCTTTCCGCATTTGCAGGAATGGCAGTTGTAGGAGGGTATCACCTATCAAGTATGTTAATTTCAAAGTAATAAAAAGGCAACTGAATAACACTACATTCACTCCCAGTGCCAAGGCTAAATAAGCCACCACCTACTGTTTTCTTAGCAGTGAATATTAAAAAAAAAAAAGCTACAGCTAAGTTAGTCTCCATCAAAATAAGAATGTTTTGCATATAAGAGACAATTACATTATGCACACACACTAATGAAAACCAACCAACCAAAAAAAGAACCAATGAACCCACCCCATAACTCTCAAACACCACAGCAGGACTTCTAAGTTTAAAAAAACCCAACCAACCAACAAAAACAAAACAAAAAAAAAAACACCAAAAACAAACCCAAACCAAAACAACCTAAACTAAACCCCAAACCAAAAACCCAAACTAATGCTACCACATTATTTTTCAGATAACTACCTGGCTGGATAAATCATTTTTGAGGCTGAAACCGTCTGTGTAGAAGTAACTAAGAGTATCCCAATGGAACCAAGAACCTGTTGCTATTGTCAGAGCAGAGCCCGGGTACCTCTTCCCTGGCAGAGCTCAGTGGCACTGTGCACTGCACAAAGCTAATGCCATTTTCTGACTTCAGAACAGCACAGAAACGAAGACACAACCTTGTCTCTTCCATGGGTGAGAGTACAAGACATCATGTATAAAATATATATAAAATATGTCAGTAGAATAATTTATTCAAATATTTCAGCCCAGGTTAGCTGTGTATGCATTTCTGAAGGCGTCTGTGGCAGTAATCACTGCTTCCCCTTCCTTGCAACCAACTAAAGGCTTCTCAGGTTGAAAGGCAAAATTCAGCCTCAGCAGTGAAAGCAGAGGTCATGGTATGTGAAGGAAGGTGTGCAGTTGGAGGGGAGGGAATAACTTAAGGCATCTCAGCTGCTGGCACATTTACACATGTGCACACGTACACAATGGGGGAGCTATGAGGTTTGAAGGACTCCAGATGGATGAAGATTCTGCAGGGTGCTGGGTGGAGTAGATGTTCTCAAGGCAATATTACACTACAACCAGGAAAAAAATGCTTTGTTGAGTCTCTCTCTGCATTTTTAAATGGCAGTGACTGAAAGGGAATTTCTTTTTTTTTTTTTTTTTTAGTTGTGTGGAATCCATTTATAATATTTTTCTGTAATTGAGAGAAGTACCAAAAAGTATTAGATACTTTTTCTATTGCTTACAACTTCATAAAGTCACAGAACAGTTGTGATTGGAAGAGACTACTGGAGGTCATCTAGTTCAATCCTCCTGCTCAAGATGGGCCATCTAGAGCAGGCTGCCCAGGACCATGTCCAGACAGCTTTTGAATATCTCCAAGGATGGAGACTCCATATCTCTGGGCAACCTGTGTCAGTGCTCAGTCACTCTCACAGTAAAAACAGCATTTCCTGATGTTCAGATGAAACCTCCTGTGTTTCAGTTTGTGCCCATTGTCTCTGGTCCTGTCACTGGGCATCACTGAAAAAGAGGCTGGCTCCGTCCTCTTTGAACCCCTCCTTTGCGTATTTATATGAATTAGTAAGATCCCTCCTCAGCCTTCGCCTCTTTAGGTTAAGCAGTCCCAGCTCTCTCAGCCTTTCCTCATAGAGGAGGTACTCCAGACCCTTATCATCTTTGTGACCAGAACTGGACCCAGCACTCCAGATGGAGCCTCACCAGTGCTGAGTAGAGGGGAAGGATCACCTCCCTCAACCTGCTGGCAGCACTCCTCCTAACGCAGCCCAGGATACCATTAGCCTTTTTTGTCACAAGGGCACATTGCTGGCTCATGTTCAGCTTGGTGTCCACTAGGACCCCCCCAGCTCCTTTTCTGCTGAGCTGCTTTCCAGCTGGGTAGCCTCAGCCTATATTGATGCCTGGGGTTGCTCCTCGCCAGAAGGTACAGGACTTTGCACTTCTTGTTGAACTTCAGAAGGTTCCTCTCAGCCCATTTCTCCAGTCTGTGGAGGTCCCTCTGGATGGCAGCATGACCCTCTGGCATATCAGCTGCTCCTCCCAGTTTGGTGTCATCAACAAACATGCTGAGAGTGCACTCTGCCCCACCACCCAGATCATTAATGAAGATGTTAAACAGGACTGGACCCAGTATTGACCCCTGGGGTACACCGACAGTTATTGGCCTCCAATTATGTGCCACAAGTTGTAATCAGGACAGTAATTTCAGGATCCTTTTTTGCATTATTTGTGCAGTTGCACCACAGAATGCCGTAGATGGCATTTTGTGCCAACAGTGTTAGTTCTATATTAAATGACGACACAGAGAAAAATAATTTCTCTATACTACAGTAGAATAAGGCACATCTTACAGATATCACATCTATCCAAAAGCCACCTAAATCCAAGTCAGTATCTCCATGAAGAGAGCTTAAAAGAGTTTGCCTCACCATGGTACCCACATCAAAAACCCAAACACATTGGGATGGAGAATTCATCCCTCTTTTCCGTACCTATCAGAGCAAAGCAACTCTTTGGCAGCCTGAGGGGTCAATAGACTGCATATTAAATTTTTCTTTAAATCAGACTTTTTTTTAACTCTCTTCATTCTCTCTCTGCTCTTTTTTTTGTACCTCCAAATTCCTGTTTTCCTTTTTATCCAACATTTATCTTTTAGCAGTCAAATGCTTTATTTTGTCCTACTTCTGATCCTCTCTCGTTGCACACCCATAGTTCCCCTGTCTCCTAGTTCTGCATATATTAAATATTACTGGCTTCACATTACATTCAAACTTTTGGATATCTGGTTTGGGCCATCCTGTGATGAAGCAAAAGAGGTCTGTAAATAGATGGATACATACATAAAAAAATTTCAAAGCTGAAAGCATAGTGTTACATAACGCATTCAGTATTAAGAAGTATTTTATAGGTTGCTCAGAATTTAAAGTCAAATGTCTTCTCATCTTTCTTTCTCAGCTCTACATTTCATTAGCATGAACAGTTTTTGACAGTTTTTTCTCACATTCTGTACATCGCTGTGTATTTGTAGAAATATAGGATGCCAAAATCCACCGTTTACAGTCACTGAATATCACTGAATTCTACCTTAAAATGAGAAAGGAAGACATAACTTGTACAAACAACCCAAGCATCTAACAAAGCAGATCACTTGCCACTACAGTCATTGGTACCCTCACCACTAGTGGCACCCTAAGTAGAATTTAGATTTTGAGAAAGTAGCGTAGGGGGAGATGTCACGCCGTTGCTGCCAGAAGTCTCATAGCAGTTACTTGCCATGTGTCAATAAATCCTATGATTTCTGTAAGGAGGTACTAGAGTTGGGGGCAACAACTACAGCACAGAGGAAGTTGTTCTCACAGAAAAGCAGTAATTTACTGGTCACGCCAAAGCATGCAATATGCCCTGACACGGCTCTCCCACTGTGTTCACAGATTGCTGAGTGCCCACTATAACTATTTAAAATCTTGGCTAATGCCTTGTACCAGCAGCTTCTTAACACAGCCTGCAAATCTGGCAGCGTTACACAGACAATTATATAATGGCTCAGGGAGGGAGGGAGAGGGATGCTCTGGCCGATGCGGCCAGCACAGGCACCACAGCCATCAGCAGAATTTCTTTTGAGCGATTTCTTAGCCAAAATGGCACAGGTGAACCAGAGCCCATGGTGCCATGTTCACTCAACAGCCAGCACCACTCATCAGCGTGGGGCAGGGCAAGGACAGCGAGACTCCTCTCTGAAGCGCTGGTTTGCAGCATCACAGCTTGGGGATCAGGGAGGGACCCAAAACATGGTAAAATTTTGAACCAGGCCATACACTGAGAAGAAATAAGAAAAAGTATTAGATACAAACCGTGAATTTAGGATAAATCCTTTATTCCAGCTGTAGGATGGAACTTACATACAGTGTAGAAGACATACATACATACAACTAATAGGCAATGTAGAAGTGTGGCCATTACATGTATGAGCCATTTACTTGATTCCCCTCAGTGGGGACAGTAATTTGTGGGCTTCCTCCCTGGATACTCACATTTACACACTTTTTAGGAACATTTTAGTCTCTGAAGCTTCCACCTTTCTTTCAGATTTAAACTGTGTATTTGATTATTTAATGTAATTAAGTCCAAAATTAGTGAAAAAGATGACAACAGAATCAGTTTCCTAGAAACACATGCTACAAGAAGCACAGGCTTTGGGGAAGGAAAGAGAAATGCCAAGGAAATAAGAGTGGAAACACAGGGTATGGCAAACTCATTTGATTGTGCTAATAGAGAAGCCCCTGAATGGAACATTCTCATGAGAATTGAAATAGGCCCAAATACTCGTTTGAGATCCGACATGCAAACACATAGCCCACTATGGAGTTGTGTTTTTATTTTTGGCTAAGAATTCACTTAATATATCTTCTAAGTTCTTTGACCTCAGATATTTAATTCCTACATGGCAAAAAAACTTTAAAACTTACTAAATACTGTTACTTGAGGAGCAGTGTAAGGGCTAGACAAGTTTAAAACAATATTATGGCAACATTTGCAAGACTTAGAGATAAGAAGATCTGTGTATTATTGCTATACTATGCACTCAATTTTACAGCATATGCTATTTTCCCCAGTACCACTCATTATCGGAGTAATCCATTACCAAACTCCTGGCCAAGCCTACCTGTAAGAAAATAAAAGAATTCCAGCAATTCTTGAGATTTGGGTTTTTACAAGGGCTGGATGCAAACTGGTACGTTAGGAGTTCTATGGCTCTATCCCATATCGCTAATATCCAGACATTTCTCATTTACTAGGTTATTTCAATCATACAAGGAGCAATAAGATGAATGTGAGGATGACAACTAAGAAGGTACACTTACTAAAAATAATTCCACAAGCCCTTTGACACGGGGCACAAAACTCTGCCCTTTAAGAGACCTTGGCTTGATTCCTAGCGCTAACAGGGAAAAAAAAAACAACACATAACAAAGGAGCGATACACATTTTCCATTCAACACTAAGCTGCTGCCTAACAGAATAATGAAGCTTTACAGGGTGGAAAGAAGCACCAGCACCACAGGACCTTGAGGGTGAAAGCTGCAGAGTACACCTTCAGTGCTGTGATAAGGGGGACAAAGAAAAGCTAGAGGTAACAAAAGCAAGGTCAAGAACCAGAGCAACGCAAGCCTGTATCAGAGAGCAGATCATGCCAACTCTAAAAGAATGTGACCTTATAAGCTTAAGATCTTAGGACTAGAAGATGAAGTCTCCTAAACAACACATTTGTACATTCGAGATCAGTTAATGAAAACATATATACAGCAATTGAGTAAATATAGTATGAAATAAAACCATTCTAATTTATGCTATTAGTATTACCCTAAACATTGTTAATAACACTGCAAGACTGCAACAAATTAGTGATAAATGGGTAAGAAAAAAGCCCTAGAGTGTTAGGATTATACACCGGAACTAAAAAAACATAAGAAAACACAAAATTTAGAGATGTAGATAACTGGGTAAAACTATAATGCACAAACATCTGAAAATATCTTTGTCTCTTTCTCCTTTTTTTTAAACCCATAAAAATGGTTTTGGAGCAAAGCCTGAGAATATAGCACTGTCATTGGAACATTTGGCTTCAACTTACAAAAGCAAATCAAAGAGCACCAAAACAATAATTATTTTTCCATTATTTTTAATGTGACTTTTTAAGCCTCATAAAAAATGCTGCTTATGAATGCAAACTGGAAACCCAAAATACATCAGAGACCACTGGCTGATGCAGAAGAAAGGACAAAGAAAAGTTCTTTCTGAAGAACTTTTATTTATAACAAAGAAAAAATGCATAGGAAATTGAACGGGTAACAGCACAGTTTTCCGTTTAAACACCACCATATGTTGGTTCGTCATCTTCGATGTTCAACTCATTATAAAACAACCTCCAATATTTGTGGATCCATCGTTAATTTAGACAGGGCTTATGATTTCTGAAAAGATGTTTACTCCACCTTTTTACAAACTATTAATACGCCAAAAATATTTTGAAGTTGTCACATTGCTCTGTTATTAATAGATCAGAAAAAAACCTTTATTGACACTCACCTAGAAAACAGTACCAATTGATTTGTCTCATTCACCTATTTAAGAGAACGATAAAAAGTGAACTAAAAGAAATCTGAATTGTATGTAATTCTATACAAAGTGCTAGAGGGTTAAAATAAAATATACAGAAATATTATTCTTCTAAAGTGAGTAATAATAAAAATTATCTGTTTTCAAACCAAAACAGTGGTGTTGCACTGATATACAGGCATTAGGGTGTCTCAGCTGGGAGCAGCAAGAGAAGAAATTTGGAAGTGACATAATCTTTAAAATTTCTGTCTACTGTAATAAACAGAAGTAAGATAGGCAGATAGGTTCACAGGAAGCATATTGTCATAAATAGTTCCATATTATCATTTTAAACATTGGAAAAATACTGCTTTATTTTTAAATAAATATGTAGAATCAAAGTAAAAAAAAAAATTAAGTTAGTGTATTATCAACAGGGAAACCTGCTTTTGCTTTCCACAAAACTACTATCAACACTGTTT
>NW_008824988.1:4310642-4339769 GCF_000699105.1 Pygoscelis adeliae | reverse complement strand
AAACGGAACCATATCTTTATGTTTCAGGTTATTACAGAAGATGCCCAACTGTTCTCCTGTAAGTACACATGTAATGTTCAGAAAGAAAACGGCCTTGATGGAAACAATATATTATGTATGACAGTGGTTCTGCTTTGGAACTGAGCTAAGACATTCTTCTCACACAGCTCTGAGGGACCTGCTGGCAGGAGTAGTTCTTCCCAGATGGAGCAATACTACAGCTGTCCTTTACAAAGCGGGAAAGCTCTTGATCCACTTTCTAAGTTATCAAGTGTCCCCAGTCTCATTTTCCTTCTGTCCTTTTACTCTTAGGTGAACTGCATAAACAGACATTTAAAAGACAGATCAGTAGGACTGTTTCTCAGTCTTTTTAACTTTCTTCGCAAAATACACTTCATCATTCGAGATGCCCTGTACAGGTTCAGAACACAGAGGTATAGACATGTGTAATATAATAGATTATTTCTGTTTGAATTAAGTATGAACAAAAACCTATGAGAAATTCAGACAGATGAGTTAACTTGAGAGCTATTTCTAGCATTTTAACCGTTAACTACTATCTCCTGTGATGGGATCCTTATTAGCGCAGTATTTTGAAAGAAAAAAAGCCATCCCAATTCATGCATCTCCTATGGTGATGATTCATTACGCAAGCTGCTGCCTCATGCTTGAACATTTTTATTGACAATGGGCAATATTCCACGGCATCAGCAAAAACTTTTAAAAAAAAAGCTACTGCTAATGTTCAGCATATAGTTACATCAGTGATAGAGGAGCAATTCTACATCACCAGCTTTGTAGTGCTGCTGACTCTGGCCCTGTGCCCTCCAGGCCCAAGCAATCACAGTATTTATGACAGGACTGGTCTCTGACCCAGATACAGTCCTGATTATTGAAGCTTTCATTTGGCAGTAGTAATTCTGACCTACTGTGCTAATAATTTTGCTGATGGGAACTAATTAACAATGAGACAGTCTACACACTCTCTTTAACCTACCTGTTAACAAGCTCATAATGAAACTTCAATCAAATCACACTGTGCACTGGGTAAACACGTACACACACACACACACGTGTGTATACACACTGGAATGATGACTATAGTCCTGTGTAATGAGTGAAGGTAAAAGTAAAACATGCTAAAATACAGACTGAAGTGTCCTGTGTGTATGTCTCATCATTGACCAAGATAAGGATGAGAAATTGAAGTGGCTATATTTCTACCTCCAGGGTATTTCATACAGGTCAATTTAGGACAATCCAAAGGAGATTTGAATCTCCCAACTATGTAAGCGTAGCCCTTCTCTGCAATAGTGCATCAATGCTATGAGAAACGCACACTGAACTTTACGTAATTAAGTACAAAAAAAAAATTAGTGTTTATTAGATTACCTCAATGATTTGAAGTAATTCAACATCCCTAGTTACTGTTCTAACAGATTAACTTCTAAAGGAACTAGCCAGTTAACTTGGGTGCATAGAGTGAAGAGTTGTGAATACTCTCACGTTAGGACAGACTGGGTCTCTTATACAACTCTGAAACAATGTTTGTATCCATCCACAGTTAGTGTCACTGCACTAACCCACCAGAAATCCTAACAGCCATGGTTAGGACTTAGAACAGAGCTAAATAAATTAAAAAAAAAAAAAAATTGAAAGATCTCCAATTGTGTCAGATTGAAATGAGGAAAAAAAAAAAGGGGGGGGTAGGGGGGGGGGGGGGGGAAGTACCATATGTGGTAAAAAAAACCCAAGATTCTATACAATATTCTAAGTAAATACTAAATTCCTGTGCACTCTGTATGCACACATCACAATAATGCACCAATGCAATCAGGTCAACAGTGAAAGCAGGAGAGAACAAAATCACTGTGTTAATCATCTCCTGCTAAAACACTTCAAGATTGAGAATAATCAAACAGAAAATAATCTTCATGGATTAACTTGATATATGTTGAAGAAAAGCATGCAGATCGATTGCTCTTCATTTCTCTTTGATTGTTTTGTGCTTCAGCACAGAAGCAGTAGTTAATGCATTTGAACGTGACAAGTTCTGCAACAACAAAAACTCTTAGGAAAATAACCTCTATAAATTAATCTAAATATCACATTTTAACTGATCAATATCTACCAATTTTCCTTAAAGATAAGCATTTGTCTCTGGTTCTATGAAATATTAACTACTAAAGGTCCCACACAACTTTATGATAAAACTAAATAATTACACATCTTCTGTGACAATTGAAGACAAGCCTAAAACTTTTATTTTGTTCTGTCTAGCACTTACAAATTGACAATCTGGGTGACACTCTTTAAACGGTCTTCTACACCATTGGTTTGCCTCCACCAGACATACCAATACCGGAGTTAGACACTTGGTTACATCAGGTACTTTTACCTCTGAAAAAGAGCACTAGATTCAAACAATCTTAAATCAGGCTCTTTGACCTTTTCTGATTACTAGCGCCCACTCAAGCTTTTCAAGATGAATGGTGAATATCTTTGTCCAAGACAGTTTATTCAGCAATCACAGTATTTCCTATAAGTTAGATAAATTGAGCGGTCACTTAACAGGGAGAAAGGCCAACATCAATTGCAGCAAAGGTCACTCAGTTCAGTTATCATGTACTGTATTAAATTGTCATCAGATCTGAACAGCAATTTCATCAATAACCCATCCAACTAGAATGACTATGAATGTTAGAAACCGTCCACCCATCCTATGGTGGGTGCAGAGCCGTCGGGGAACTCACACGTCCCTGTAAGGCAGCGATAGCAAAGGCCACTGCATAAACACCTGAAGGGAACAAAGGTTCTCATCCACCAGTTTGGGGGAACAGGAGAGGCAACAGAAAGATACTAATAAGCTGATGCTATACAGTACAGTCTTTTCCACGATACTATAAACACTGCCCTATATGCTACAATTTAAGAGTACAAACTCTTTCCTTGAACTGTGGACTTGAACCTTTGCATCACATGATTTTGGGTGCTCTTACGGTCACTCTGGGAATACCCTGCTCTTCCCAGCACTCCAACGTCACTGGTCAGTTCTCCTGACTCTGCTTTCACAATGAGCAAGATGCAATAGAAAAAAAGTTTACCAGAAACTTTAAATAAATAAATACGAATATTATGCAACCTCTGATACAGAAAACAATTTCATGATTATTTTGATCCAGTTACTACCAAACTCCTGTTATGAAAAGTCTTTTAGCTTTTATCATAACCAAGTGTTTATATTGTTGAAAAAACATTATTTCATTATTTTAATGAAATTAAAATAGTTCAGTAACTCTAAAAATCCCAATAAACATGAAGAGTTCAAGCCTGAAATGTTTATGCAATGTAGTCATTTATATTACAAGGAAACGCGATACGTGTAAACTGACTCCATAGAGAGTTATTTATAATTTTTTTAAAGAAATATAATTAATTACTTCTACACATGCAACTTTGCAAAATAAAAGCAAGGTCTACGCATTACAAAAAAGCCACACCATGCTGTGCTTTCATTTTGCCATTTGATAGTCACATTTAAGCAAAGCAAAATGATTTACTGTTAATAAATCTTTGATTAGGGAAGTTTCAAACCGCTAACTGAAATTACACTTACTTTTAAACAATATCCATACTGAGATCCCTTTCATATTTTCAAATAAATCATAATACAGTTTTCAGACAATCCACACTGAAAACAAATATGAAAGTGAATGCCTAAGCACTTACAGACGGAATCTATACTGTCTACTCGGGAATCTGCAAAGTAACAGCTGGTGTTACATCCAATCAGGAAAGACAAGCAACACCATATGGCGTATTTTTCTAATGCAGTTCAAAACACTGAATATCCAAAATGCCATACTTAGGAGGAAGAAAAAGGGAGTTGAAAACCAACCATTACTAATAATTAGTCCACTCCATCACCAATAATTAGTCTACTTGGCTCTAAATTATTTAGCTTTATTCCTAGCATGACCTCTCACCTATGATATTAAGGTCTAACTATGCCATTTGATAGTCACATTTAAGCAAAGCAAAATGATTTACTGTTAATAAATCTTTGATTAGGGAAGGTTGCCTAAAATAACAGAAAGAAAGGCTCATGTAAACTCTCTATTTTACATTTAAGATGATTTTTAGAATCTTTTTTTTCCCATTATATAAAATGTTATTTCTGAACACCAGGAACAAGTCAAGAGAGTATCATTTAAAGTTACGCTTCCAAGCGGGGACAGCCAGCCATCGTTCTCCTTTAGGAAACAAACAGCAGCAGAACCTTTGAAGAAAGATGGATTACTTCAGGACATACAAGAACTGACAACATAACGGACTCTTCTTCCCTTCCAATTTACACTCAAAATCTATGCTGATGAAGTTAAAGCTCATACTTGAAAGCATCACAATATTAAAAAGGAAACACTCTGAAAAATACAGGTTTGACCAGCAAAATGTTAGTTTTTCTCTGTTACCTAGAAACATTGTTTCTAACAAAGCACAAAATGCAAACTTTTAAAAAACTGGCAGGAAGGAAGGTTACTCTACACTTTAAGAGAAGAAGCTAGCTCTGGTTGACAGAGATATGTATTTATAGAGATCATGATTTTATCTCTACATTCTGAGATGCAGTTATAACAACGTGTCACTGAATCTACTGAATTAATGGCAGAGTACTCTTACTCTGACATGGAGAACATATTGTATGAAAACAACATGCTGATAAAGCAGTATTAATAGTACTGTGGGTTTCACTTATAACCAACCATTGTACTGACAGCTTTAACATGCATACTTCTCAAACAAAAAAAGCCAAAACCCAACAAATCTCTTTTGCAGTTAAGAACTTAGCATACATAAATTATTTTTTAAAATATAATTTTGTGACACTGTCAACATTTTTCAAGAATTTATTTTTAGACAGTTTGTTTCAAATGTTCATAAAAATAGTTATCTACAAGGAGTAAAAATACTACGCAGTAAGTAACTAAGTTGAAAACCCACATGAAAGAATCTCCATATTTAATACATTTAAAGCAAAATAAAGAAGATTTGTTTCTTTATTTGTTCTCAGATGCTCACCTTTTCTTACATAAGTTAACTAGAAGTTAGTTGAACTTCCCTTGAAAATTGTAAGGGGCTTTTGTAACAAGTGGAATAAAATTGTCTTTTTCATAAATGAGGTTTTGAAATGACATTAAAACTGAAGCACAACAATCCAAAATGACAGTGGTGCTAGCTGTATTTCACAGCAACATTTAGTGCTCCAAAGAGCGCTCTGTATAGCAGCTTCACTGACCGGGGTGAATCCATCTGTCCCACTATTAGTCCACAGCTAAGAATGAAACAGATAAACTCCAAACCTTCAGTCTGAGATTAAAGACCGAGTCTAAGGCCATCTGCTAAGTCACAATAATCTGTCAGGATGTCAGAAATCCTGACACTGAGAAACAGACAGCAAAGATCTTTCAGCGATGAAAACTACATTAAGCAATTCTATAGCATCACTATAATGATATAGTTATTTCCAAGAGGCTACATACACTTAATCACCACAAAGTATTTAAGACTATTCTAAAACACAGAAGCACCAGACCATGCTGGTGAAATGTGTTTTTATAAGCACATCAGTAATAATAAAACAGACTCTAATAATTTGCAAACCAAGAAACTCTTAATTGCACTGGCCCAAGAAGAAATATTGCATTCCAAAACGCCTTACACAGTTTCTTGTTTGTAAACAAACTACAAAAATGTCTTGTCAGCTACTGTGAATAGATGGATGGCATTGAAACTGCAGGCAGTCTTAGAGCTGAAAGAACGGTCATACATTCATTTCATATTTTGCTCAACCCTCTATCCCTGCAGTAGAAAGATTGTTTAGCTTCCCATATTGTACTGAAAAGCTACATAAGGATACTAAATTGGAAAAATAGAATCATCTTAAAACTTAACAAAAACAAAGACTAACCAAAATATCAAAAAATAATCACTTGATTATTAATTCATCAAAAGGCACTGCACATACATGACCTTTAACACTAAAATGGGCATTGCTTTTACGCTGCTAGGAACAATTTCTGTATCTTTACCAGAATTGAAGATTGATGCACTATTATCAAGGCAGATAAAAGCAGAAGCTTGGAATCACACTGAATTGCCTCTCTCACAAGCGGCTACCATGAAGCAAATTTCAGTTTGAAAGCTTTTCCATTAAGTAGGTTTTAAAACAATATATTCTCATTTTGAAACTTTTCTTGAGGCCAGTTATTTTTAAACACACATGACATTCTCTGCTTTGAAAATGGAATACCAATGAAATGTGTGTTTAAATACAACATCGTTGCCAACAGCCAGGCCAAGGGTACTCATCTACTAGATTTCAAAATGACAGGTATTATACTTGAAAAGTTTACCTCTCAGAGATTTCTTTGCTATCACAAGGAATAAACTCCTTTTTGCCTGTACTGCATTGAAATTTAAAATTATTTTTTCCACATAACCAAAGGACCTCAGAGGTGGCAAGAACCACATAAGTAGCATTTTTCATTACTTCAATTCCATAGAAGACAATGGTGTTGGTAGATGCAAAAAGGAGGCAGAAATGGGTTGGACACATAAACCAGAAGTCCTAAATAAGATCTTGTACTATCAACTACAAATGTATAATACCTATAGGAACTAACAAAAAACTACAGTAAAACTTTCCAAACTGTCACACAAAGAATACATCCTTCATTACAACTGAAAAATTAAAGGATGCCAAAACAACCTACGTTAATCCAAAACTCATGTATCCATATGTTTACCAAATCTGCTTGTTAAAACTACATCGGCATTATGCTCAGAATCAATTCTAACAGGCACCCACATTTTTGAAGGATAAAGGAGTAACCTTTTCTAAAAATTCTTCCAAAACAAGAGGAAACAAAGTGCCACCTAGCTCAATTTCATCTTCTGCTTCCCATTCCTTTTAATTCAAGGATTAGGTGTTATTCCTTAACTAAAGCAAAAAGGCTAGTCTACCTAATAGCTAAGAATCTCCTGAAAAGGAAATAAAAATCAAGACACCGGGCATTTTGTTTGAATGTATATTGTATCAATGAAGGCAACTAAGACAAAGTCCTTTAAATAAAATTAAAAAGAAGATGAAAGTTCATGAGCTTCTGGAAGGCTGCTCTACAGGCCACTTTCATAGTTAGGTGTAATTCCAATGATACAGGAAGGAATAACAGTTTAAGGATGCATCCATGATGGGAAAAGCCCCATCACTGTGATCTGTATTAAAGTTTAATGGATATACCAAAAGAAATCTCAGTGTACTGAGCTGCAGACAGCTTAATATTTTTAAGAAGAAAGTGATACTACAAAATACATATTAAAGAAGAAAGATGAGTTTTTAAACATAAAATATAAATTAAAATGGCAAAAAGAAACATCTAGGAACTTCTCAGGGAGAATATTTCCCCTTTTTAATCCAATAAACATGAAGCTGCATTTATATATTTTTAACCTCAAGCCTTCATTTTCTAGTTAAAATAAAAAATACCAGCTAAATATCTTCTCAGTAAATACCTAAAAATTACGTTGGGGCAAAATACTGCTGGCTTTTCTACCTCATGATGCCTATGTTCCAGAATTGATGTTGAGCACTTGTTGAAGTGTTACCTTGAGTCATGACATTGAAGTCATAGGAGCTAAATGCATATAAGGTTGGACCCAGATATTTTATTTTTCTCAGTGAAAAAACCCACAGAAATACACTGTTATTACAATTTGTATAGTGAGAGAATACATTTGCACTAAATGTCCTGCTAGAAAGAATCACATTTGCCTATATGATTCTATGATAAAAAGGAAAAACTCACAGAATTATTAAATGAAATGGAATTAGGAAAAAAGCAAGAATTCCTGTTAAAAGACTGCATAGATGCGTGTCATATTTTGCTTATTAAGCTTACACTAAAAGTTTCTCACCTTATGAAGTGAGGAAAAAGGTGTGATCTCTTAATGTCACATATTTGATGCTATCATGGGCACTACACGTGACAAGGTGGCGCATAGCCTGGGAAGTAGAGCACAGCAAACCACTGACAGCTTTATCAATTTCCTAATCTGGCATTCCAGGTCATCTTTGAGGCTGCAGGTTCTAAAGAAACAGTAGCAAATGTCTTCGGAAGCACCAAATGTCTCTATAGAGTGCAGCTGAATATTAAAATCAAGTTTTGCATTGCCATCATGGTGCAACTGATATTCAGGGTTTGTAACTTACAGATGTAGAATATCATTAACAAAAGCACCAAAACGGTTCAGGCTTTGTCTTCTAATTTCAATTAATCTTTGATAAAAATTCTTAGATGTTGACAGCATGAGATAAATAAGACTGTCTTTGTGTCTCTCTTATTTTTGTCTTTGGAATGCATTAATACAACATCACAAAAAGATGAACCATTTCTTGTTGCAGGTAGGGGTCTATGGCAGTAAGAGCATATGTTTCTTTTCAGAATACTGAGCAGTTATTGAACAGGCAGCTAATACAGACCCAGGTCATGGGGACAAACATCTCACAGAGCATCCATTAGCCCACTGAGACAGAAAGGAGTAGGATATCAAAGAGCTAATACAAGTCATATGAGAAACTGGGATGGGGACCTAAAAACTATAATCTCTACCAAAAAAAGCAAAAAAAAAAAAAAAACATAGCTGATAGATTTGAAAACTCATTAAACCTCTGTATATACAAAAACTTAGTGCTTTTTAAAGAACTAGTCTGAATGTTTCATTTCTCATCTGACTGTCTGTACTGCACCTAGAATTCAAAACAGAAATTGTTCAAGAAAACAGTGCGCATCATATCAAACATACTATATCACTCTGTGGCAACTTAGTTATCAGAAAAGGCCCTCCACTCCAGTAACGTGGTTTTGTGGCTTTTCTGTTTGTGTGTGTGTGTTCTGTTCTGTTTTCTTAAAATAGGTTCCCCATGAAAAATCCCAACTTCCATATGCTTCATAACTTTGTTAAATGATTAACAGTCAACTCAGTAACGGAAAGTATATGTATTTGGGCAATGATCACATCTCAGAAGGAAGTAATTCTCAACCTGAAGTTAGAAGATAGAAGTCACATTAAACCAGCTAGAGTAACCATTATGTAAGTGGCAGATACTGTGCTGCTTGGCGCAAGACTAATAGGTTGATTTATCAAGAAAGATTAGAGTTCACTAGGCACAATTCAGCTAAATGATAGCTGAGGGGCATGACAACTGAAAAATACTCTTCTTGAGTAATCTAGTCATGAAGGGAAAAAGGATTACAGAAAAAAGCAAACTAGCTATAAAATAGTGCGACACGCAGACAATAGTGTAGTCTTTCAATTACAGTGATAGAAATCCTACCGCTTAAAATATTTACAATAAATGTAAAGCAGAACTTGGGAAAGACATGGCAGATTGGGAAGAAAGAAGAGAGAAGGGGTAATTATTCAGCCTCATTAAATTTTTCATCAGAAGCAGCAAACTATCATAGTTGGAGAATTTCCTTTTTCATTAGGGTGCTTTTTAATATTGACATCCAACCAATTATGTTCAAACTAATTCCCAGAATACTGTGAGAATGTAGCTACTTTCAGAAGTTTTTCCAGATTAATGAACTACATTATTTTTTCATTAGAAGCTGCAGTGTGCTCTAAGACATACAAAGTGTGGAACAAAAAACCACCCTGAACAGAACGTATTCTCCAAAAAGCCCTTGGCTTTCTTAATGAGTTTCTATCTTCAGGGAGCCTTCTTCATCTTTACTTTAAAAATTCAAAACCAAAAGCAACACTGCTACTTCAAATGGACTCCTTGTTTATAACCAACTGCAGCAAATTAGATGAACTCTCTGCCTGTTAGCTCCATACCCAGCTAAAGTGATACAACACGAAAGTAAATCTTTTTTTTTTTCTTTTTTTTTAAATTGCCATGCTATCTTTGATGTTCTACATTCCAATTGTTATGTTTGGTTTTCTTGGTTTTTTTTTTTCCCCCAGATGTGCTATTCATTAATCTGTTTTCCCTGTCTAGGTTACACTACTTCGATAACGTTCTGAAGATTTTAGTAAGCCTTAGCTAATGATAACTTGTTTCTTTTTAAATACTTTCAATGAAAAAAAAGTTTAAAAGGCAATATATTATCTGATTCATTATACAGAAAGCAGGGCATCTTTGTTTTATGGCTTAACATACTTTGTCTTTCCAAAATAACTCTCTCTGGTAACATTTACATAAAAGGTGATGAATGTCTGTCTTAAATTGAAAAGAAATTGGAACGCTGAATTGCATTAGCAACTAATACAGGCATCACAAGACTGAAAAGTCATTTTTTGCTCTTCCTTTTAATATTTTAACTTTAATTAAGTTGCACCTTTTCTTCATCTCAAGTTCTCCTTAAATCCATATTTTGTTAACGAATGCCTGCCTCTAGGAGTGCTACTCATCACTCTCAGGGGATTATATACAGACTGGATTCCATTCATAGTATAATAATAATAAACTCTCTGGATAACAGCGTTTTACTTGCTGAGAAAACAATATATTTAGAAAGGTATGGGCATATACTGAAGATTGCCTTTAATTTACTGAAACAGCAAGGTTATTAGTTCAGAAGATGCATACACAATCTTTGTAAGAGATACATAAGCTACTTCAGAAGCAAATTATCTACTATCATCTTTCTTACAATGGCTTACACCCAAACTAGCATCTATATATGAACAGTAACAATACCTAATTTACTCTGACACAGGTTCACCGTTTCATCTGTTTCTACTCTAATAATAATAATAATATGAAGATTTCTCATTGATATGAACACACCTATATTCTATTTCTTACATGAGAGTGATGAAGACATTATGTAAGCAACAGATTTTGTCATTTTGAGACACTTTTTTTCTGTTCACATGGCAGTAGTTTTTAGTTCACTGAATTGTTACTTCATTTCTAATCAGCAATGTCCCTTTATATGTGAGGCTTCAGAAAAACATACCTATTTTGGAAAACCGACTTCTGCATCCAAAAGGTAAAATCTTTACTACACAATTTTAGCTTTTGTTTTTGGACCCTGATCCTTAAAGACTATTACTTTTGTGTTAAGAAAGAAACTAAGCAGTACACTGTTCAGGAGAAACTATGAAGCATGTAACCTAGCAAATTCACTATTTTCAAGGGAAGGCACATACTACGTAACATCCTCAGAGCAATAAAATTAACTTCTTGCAGAGTTAGGATAAGAAAAAGAGAAGAATGATGCTATCTCAAAAAACAAGTTGTCTTATATCTATATAACAAAATCATAAATTTAGAGTTACTTCCATCACATGTAATTGGTAATACATCTGATAAAATAGCTTAAATCTGTACTATGACAAAAGAACCAAGACTCAACTATAATCAGTACATATATTCATCATCTTGATTTATTCCGTAGGGCTTTTAAAGTATATTAAACACAGAGGGGAAAAATTAAATATTTATCACTAGTAAATATGTAAATCACCTATATAAATCTGTCATGGTATGCACTTTGCAGAGTTTCAGAGAACTCATTTTTGTGCAGCACAGCCCATAGACTTCTCCTACAAAGACATAGAAGTACAGTATAGAAAATAACCTGAATTTCCTAGCTTTATGGTTCAGGTACCCAAACTATTCCCAAGGTGTTGACATTCATATATCAAGTTGAAATATGGAGTGCCACAAGTTATTCATCCACGTCAAGTTAAAGACTACAAATCTTCCTTGCAAGCTCAGTCGCTTTATCACTCTCCCTCCTCTTCCTTTCATTACCTTCTGCATGGCACCAAGCATGTCTTACAGGAACGAGTTGGTCTTCCCAATGCTGCTGTCTAAAAAGCAATGCTGACTGTGAATTTCATTTAGGGTTACAAAAAAAAGTGGTTTCAATGACACCCTTCAAAGTATGCCTCTTAAAAATAGCAGCAGCAGCAGCGAAGCTGAACTTCTTTCTTAAAATAAGTTAGTGGTATATAAAAAAAATACATTTCTGTTATTAGATGCGACCACAAATTCAAGCTGTGCTACTGTTCTAGTCAGACACTGAAGACCTAGGTAACCTACTGCTATATGTATTTTAAGGTAGTGCCATTGGATCCATACAGCGTGGTTCAGCAACATTTTCAGACCATCACATATAAATCACACAGGCAAGCATGCACACACAGGTATACATATTGTTGGAAATGTTGTACAAAAATAGCGTCCAGATTCATTAGAAAACTCATGTTAGCTAAAAAATTTCCATATCTGTTCATGGAGCAATTCAGCTCTTCTCTCAGCCCCCTGAGTTTTTCAATCTCACAATCTATTTTAAATATTTGTATTCAACAGAAAATAGCTGCTGGTTGCTTGCCCCATGCTTTTTATGTTTGTATTCTCCACTCATGATAACTTCTTTCCTCCTGTTTCCCAGATGTCCTAATCTCTTCCATAACATCCATTTTTGCTTGCATATGACAAGTACTACAAGTGTGCTAAAGCGTTGGTTTCTTGGGAATTATATGATAACTATAACAAAAAATCACAAGTCTCAAAACTTCTTCTGTTTTGTTTTTGCACAGAGACCTACAGAAAACTATACTCACATAAATGTCACATTACAGAAGAAAAGGAAACAGATTCCCGATGTCACCGCTGCAAACCACTTGCAGAGCTGAAACTGGATTCAAGACCCAGCCTCTTTACTGGCTTATAATGGCTTTTTTCTTTTTTTTTAAAGTAAGGTTTGATGTTCCCTGTTGCAAGATGTAAGTGTCTTACTGTTACTGTAATGGCTTTTACCCTCTTCCTCCACCTCTTCCCCTAATCAGGGTGTTATTTTGACTGAGAAATCACAAGCAAATCAAGTGAAGCAGAATAGAACAGTACAAAATTCATCACAATGTACACTTGATTCAACCAGTTAGTAGAAAACTGCAAATCTTTACATAAACACAAGTGATCTTTTAGAATAATCAAGCACATTCATATCAAATTCAAAGAAGAAGGGATAACTGCTAAATCTGTAAATGTGGAAATGCTAAGTAACATTTAAAAACATTTCTCTTACTACTGCAGACATTTTCTCCCAACAATACATTTTGGAACTATTACACAGACAATCCTGCTTCCAAGGTTTTTCATAACACTGTTTTCCTATGAAAATAAATTTTCTCCTCTATTATCCTCTAGTACGTCATCTTGGTATCAGCTATTTGAACTATTTTTGGCACTTGAAATTATTTGAATGTTCTTTTAGAATGTTAATAATGTATCTTTGTAAACAGCATCTTTAACAAATCTTAATTATGTCATTTTGTTATAAAGCTGTGGTACATAGGAACACCAGCAATTGAAGAGAATTCAATTGTGCTAGGCACTGTACAAACACAAGTCATTATAAAACAATCTCTCTCTGTTCTATTCTTTATTTCTCTAATGGTTTAGTGGTAAAATAGCTATTCCCCAGCACACACAGGGAGAGTTATATTATTGTTCACTAATATAAACATTTCATTTTGCATAATACAGGAGGTAAAAAGTATCTCATTAAGAAATTTCTCATTGGTTAGCAGATGCCATCAATCTTTAAAATGTTTAAGTATGTCTCATTACATCAGAAACCATTTCCAATTAATATCCTCAAACTCACTTCACGCAGTATAAACAGTCTACAGAAAACAGTTACTTATTATCTCTCTCCGTCTCTCTCAAAATACCTATGGAAAACTCTTACCGGTATTTGGACAACTGAAAGCTTGCTGTGTTTCCAGCAACACCGTTCGCTAAGGATCACACAAGAAACCTCCACCTGGGCCAGCCAGTAAGGGCTGCATCTAATGCCACTCCTTCCCTGAATCCATGCAAATACACCAGGTTTTCCTTCTCTATTCCACAGACATAAAAACACCAAAACAATCTCGGTAATGCTCACAAAATACAGAAAATGAATTCAAAAAAACAGCTACTGTGGTCTACTGACAACTTCCAGAAATGTCAGCCGCACCAAAATGCACAGTGCTAATTAATGCTGAGAATGTGGTGATTGCTACAATAAATGTCTGTTGGATTTTGTGTGAAATCCCAGACACTGGTATGTTTAACACTGTACAGCATTCATATGAAAGTGGTAAATAATGGGATTTCTAGGGGAGATTAATTTGTGCTAGTGGTAGCAAAACTGCTTACATTAACTTTTATTTGACTGAGATTTAATATCCAATACAACACAGTTCTTTTAATTGTGATCATTTAGGAAAACTTTTACCAAATAATGTGATCTTTTTAGGGTTTCTAGATATGTTTCTCTCATCTAATTCTTCCATTATTTTAGTAACCCCATCTATTTTTACTGCCTCACTAGACAGAAATAGACATAAAAAGAAAGACAAAATCCGTAAATAAAATCCCAAGTCAATGCTGCTGTTGTCCCCAACTGTAGGCTCTACCAGCCTATTGCCTCCTCTGAGGCTCCACACCAACCAACCAGATCTTCAACTTCTGTCAGTCTGAATTTAAACAGCACTTTACTCACCTAAGGAATCCACCACTTTATTCAGCTTCACTAGTCTAAGAATCAGAAACAGAGATTTTTGACTGGACATACATCCAGAAAAGGGTCTCCCAGCCCCGTTACATGGAGAGGCCTTGTTTGTGGACAGAAAACAGGTCACAGAGGAACACAAGAAAAGAAAAAAAAAAAGACATGTATAATGAAGAAAGTTGTGAATGTAGGACAGGACCTTCAATAAACAGAATAAACATATGTAGAAATTACTTTCTCAGCTACAGTACATAGTTTAATGTGTAATTTAATTTATACCATGGCAAATATTACCTCAAAATATAGATTACTACTTGTGTTTGAGAATACTAGCCTTTATATTATGGGAATTGGGCTTCCTATAAATCTGGAGTTATTGTGTTAGAAGATACACGCTTCTGACATCTGAACAACTGAGCGGATGAACACGATAAAAGAAGATATCAACATCAAGTGGAGTTGGGAACTGTAAAGTTAAAACCTTGTCTATAAGACATTAATAAACTGAATTAATCCAACACTGGAGCGGCCAGCCTACAGAACAAAACAACCCCGTAGCTTTTGAGGTATTCTCTTATTCCAGCATCCCTATAAGCTGAGGGATTCAGCTGATCCAGTTAGCATAAGGGCTCCAGGGCACTTGCTAAAAACAATCCAGACATTCTCAGCTACCAGTACAACATGATCAGCTGCCATTTTCCACTTCTCTGACAGCTTCAAAATGTTATCCTACAAGTGAAGTCAACCATTAGCCCAGAGTATATTACTTGTTTATCTTAACTAGAGGCTTATAATACCAGCCACATTTTTTTTCTATTTTCCTATTTCAGATATGGCAAAGTAACTGCATAAGAAAAAGAATTTCAGCAGCACAAAATTTTTCTCCAAACATTTAAATATTTACTCTGATTTTGTTAAATGAGGACAGATTACTAAAAAAATTTATAAATAATTTCCCTAAAGCAATCATTTTCTGCATCTCTGCCAAATGCTTTGTTGCCAGACTGCACTAAAAACCTTTTGCATTAATCAAAGGCTTAATACTTGCCTTGCGCAATTTCTGTTGAATAAAAAATCTGAAAGGATATTTTATAAATGAGGGCAAAGAGCAAGAGTGATGAACACACCTAATGAAAATGAATATTTCCTTATTCAAGTCATAGATAGACAAGCCCCATTTGACTACATAAAAGTCAGATTTAACTGGCAGACAGACAGTAAACAGTGTGGTTGCTTAGATGCACATTACAGAATGCAATAGAAGTGATAAATTCTAACTCTAATTAATATGAATTTATGCAGGGCATATGTAACCAACACTTAACCACGTTCAGTCCTGGAGGATCATTTATATTTCAAATCAACGAGGTAACAGTAAAGCATCTTTAGCACATTTTGCTTGAATAATTTTTATTCTTTGAAAAGCTGATGAAATGCAGCTAATATGCCTTTTATCTTATTCTGTAACTGAAGGCCTGAGAATCAAAAAGAGGAATCCTGAAAAACACCTTTTACATTAGCAATTTAAAAATCTTGACCTCTCTCTCCCCCTCCTCAAGGATGTGTAGGTACCAGCTCAAGTTCACCACACCATAACTAGAACTCTATTTTCCCTTGAAGAGGTCCTCATTGCCCTCTTTCATCATCACATGTGAATTCCCCTCCTGACAGTCAGGCCTCAAGTTAAAACATCTTTTCTCATTTAGCATTCTCCCTAGGTCTTCACATCTAATCCGTCTCTTCTGATCATTTATTCATCATCTCTTTAAAATCGGGAGTTTTCTATTTACTAACATAGGCTTATCTGTCTCCAGTCTCAAGTTGAGATTACTGCAAAAATGCTTTACTCTGGTTTTGGGAAAAAAAAAAAAAACCAACCCAACCTGAAACTAATGGGGAATTTTCTGCTATATGATGGAGCAGCTTCAACAAACAAGCTGACACAACCCTTGAAAGGTAAGTGCTTCAATCAGAGGGGTGGTTAGGTAATTTTTCTCTCTCCCTCTTCCTTTGTGATCATTCCTGTCAGTGTGTATTTAGGCACATTTTGAAATGCCTGCTAGACTGCCAGCCCTAGGAAGGACTTCTGCTTTCCTCAGGCATTAATATGAGATCGGAACACTCAGTCCCATGAAAATAAGGACAGTCCTAGGGACATACATAGGGAAAATAAAATGACATTTTATTCAGTGATTTTAAGTTTGTTAGCCACCAAAGGTGTTAGAAGAGAAATTTCAGCCAAAGTGTTGGAAACCCTCCTCTCTCCAATTCCACTTGTGGCACCAAACTCTTTTTAAAATAGATTTGGGCCTCAGAACACATAAAAATTGTAAAACCTGACAAGGATGTGATGGTACAGAGGTTGTGTTTGTTCTACTCTGTGGCTAAGTGGGAAACCAAGAGGTTAAAAAAATCGGGGCAGGGGTTGAGATCCAAGTTCACATCAAGCAGTGAAGAAGCATGATTTGGTTACAAGATCCCACAGCAACACCTTGAAACAGCAAAAACATTTGTTCATAGGCTCTTCAGGTGAAGAAGGAGGCCCTTACGCAGTCCTCTTCCCAAGACAATGGAACAAGGAAAAAAAAAAGTCACATAGAGATGCTGCTGCCTGAAAAAGCTCAGAGAGAGGTTAAGGAGAGCTCTTGGGCTGCAGAGCTTGCAACACCCCTCTGGTCCCACTGGAAACCACTTGGCACACTGATTTAACTCAGGGCCTCCAGTATCCCAAGAATACATGTGATCTTCTGTATGTTTCCTACACCCATATTATCTCCTTTTCTCTGATTCTCCACTGCCTCAAACGTTGAGCAAGTTATTATCTAAGGACCAATTCTCACACAACATAAGCATAAAAATAGAGATACTTAAGTGTTCTCTTCAGGAAACAAAGACTTTTTCCCTTTAATTTTAAAAAGGCATTGTTACCTACAGAAAGTCTATTTCAAGTTCTACCTTTGTTAAAAAGAAGGGGAAAATATCCAACTGCAATTGTTATACAAAAGACCAAGTCTTGGTATCACACAATTGCAGATAGCTCAAATAATTCAGCAGAGCTATACTGATTTGTAAACTATCTGAGATCTGATCAATAGTCTTTAAAACAGATAATGATGGTAAAGGCACTGCCTCCCAGGATTTTTCTTATCACTTTTTTTGTTCCAGAGATATCAATCCAATGCTGCGTCTTCCACTTCAAGAGTGTAACGTGCATTACTTCAAACATTCAGAAGAAGCAATTTTACAGTGTGATCGAACCTTGCCGATTTTGCACAGCTCTTCAGTAATTATATTAGTAACTGTAGGCAGGCATTACACCCAACACTGACAGCACATCACATATCACCGTGTCAGTTGATTTAACAAAAACAAATGAAGCACAGGCTAGAAAGTAAAGGAGAGTTCTGATGTGGCAAGAAATGCCTATGCTTAGTCAGTTGTGTATAGAAATGGTATATAGATGGCCTGCATCATGAAATGGCAGACCAAGAAAAATACGCATCTTCTTGTTTTGGAAGAGTGATAACTGTATGGCAGTCTTTATTTAGGAATCATCAGTCCTCATATTGTTCACTGCAAAACTTACAGATACATCAAAATATTAGCCTATGGTGGGCAGTATAAACAAGATTATAAGCTGTTCTTGAATATGAAAACTTCACTTTAAAAATAAAAGAAACTGGACAATAACATTTAACAAAAGTTAACACAAGCAGTTTTTACTGAATTGTGGCACATTTTTTTTTGTGCATATATAGAAACAATTCAATAAGGCTTCGTAATAGTTAATGTAGAATATGAATGAAATTTAAAACATTGCAGGAACTCACAGAAGTTCAATGCAGCAGTGTAGAACCTGAACCAAACAACTATTCATTGCAAATGAAATCAGTAGACTCAGAGAAGGGCAATTACTGATGAACAAGACAGGTCATTCAAAAATTCTTTCAACTTCAGAAGTCCAGTGCTCAGCAGTATGTGTCCACCTCACATCAATGGAATCACCACCCCTTAATACCACAACTTCTGTTCTACGAGTTGCTGAAAGCTGCTGTTCTCTACCTCAAATCATCAAGCAGACAGACACCATGACTCAACTCCAGGAGTCTAGCTGTTTCATCACTCTGCTGTGAAGAGCCAGGTATTGTGCACAGATGGAGACTTCGCTTTAGTTTATGTTAAAGAAACCAGATGGCTTTCCCAGTGACCACACAAAATTAAATGGCTGTGTATTTGTGTCTGAAAAAAATGCATACACCAGGTCTGCATGGTATGGAATGAGAATGTTTGGCAGGAAACCTAGTTTAAAGACTAGTAACTATGATCAACTGTGTTCATCTAAATGCCATTCAAAACACTGAAGGTCCATTAAACACCCCATAATTGCAGCATAAACATGCAACAGCAAATACCCATTCTTAAAAGAGATCAAAAAAGTTACGAAAGCCAAAACTCCAAAGCAGTTTCAGTTGGAGAAGTAGAAATGACTTAATGATGGCAACCATATCACAGAATGGTGGAGATTAAAGGGACCTCTGGAGATCATTTAGTTCAATCTCCCTGCCCAAAGCACATTGTTCACAACACTGTCCATGCCGAATCAAAGATAATTAAACCCCAAAATGGTTAACCTGAGTATTACAAACACTTCAGATTTTGATGGTAGTAGACAGGAGGATGGGGGGGTTTGTAGGTTGGAAGTACACAGTTGAAATTTGAATTAGAAGAACGCTCCCTCCCCCCCCAACAACAAAAAAAACCCAAACCCCATAAAACAAAATACCAACCCCTCAAAAAAAAAAAAGAAAAAGGAAACTGTACCAGATATCACAATTGTTATTTTATAGGAGAAAGAATGCCTCAACCCAAACCTCATAATCCCTGCAGATTATTGTCAAAGGCATCCTTAAGAAAAGACAATGCAGTAAACCAGTATAGAGGACATGGGGTAACATTCACCAAGATACTATTTCAGAAATCTTTAGAAATAAAAGCCAGACACATGCAAGTCATGAACAGTACTTACAAAAGCTGATACCAGACTAAATTCAATACAAAAATAGCATGTTTCTCAGAGAATGGACATAACAGTTCCCAAAAGGCATATAATCAAGCTGATTTCCTAGACAGTCTTAGCCACACATTCCCCTGACCCATTTCCTTCACAGAAGGAAAAGCAAAATACTATCTGAGTTGGATGAGCTCACTGCTGTTCAGTTTTATTATTCCCTCTGATACTTTAACTGAACTTTATACATCCCATACTAGATATCCCTTCAGATGACTGACCAGCGATTCTCCTAGTTCACTTTCTAGAACCTCCCACAAAGAGGAGGGGGAAAACAGCAAAACTCAATAAACAGCTAAGAAAAAGAGTGTGAAGATTTAATTAGAAGCCAAACACAGATGCACTACCTTATTCACTGCATCTTGCTATTCATTGTTTGAAAAGAGCCACTCTGACTTGTTTTTCATCATGTTATCATCAAATCGCTGACGTTATTACATTAAAAATTGTCCAGCGAACATGCCTATCCTACTCCTTATTGCAGGCAAAACAGAGGAGAGAGGTCACAGAAGAAAAGCTGAATGGAAGAACCAGCTCTTCATAAGGCAATGTAATTAGATCGCACCTGTCCTAGACAAAAGTTTCTTAAGAGTGATCTTTGCCAGGAAGGGAGAAAAGGGGGAGAAAACAAAAGCCAGCCCAGTTTCCTTCTTGCTGGTTTAACTGACATGACTTCAGAGCACATGTACTGTACGCAAAGTAAGCAGAATTAAGTCCATAGCAAGTTGACAGTGCATGTTCATAAGTATTAGTTAACTGCAGTTGTTATTATTCTCATCCTATGTTACTATTTTAACCTTTTTAAATACAATCTACTAAACTGTTAAATGGAGACAAAATGCTGGAGAGTTTATTCTACTGATGCCTAGCAACTCAGGGTAAGCGTAAAACGCTTCATGAAAATGCTATATTACCACAGTGCTTTTGGATAAACCTGTGCATGTATTTTATCTCTTTTTAAGTGTGTGCTGAACATTTACAAATCTGTAATGGAACTCAAAACTATGTTTTGAATTAGTCAGTGATTCAAAAGAAAAAAAAATGGGTCACTGTCATTGTGCAACCCATCTTTCAGTCGGAAGTGAAAGTTGCAAAGGATTTTCTCTTCCTCAGATTTCTCTTTCTAGTGTTATTGGAAAGCTTGTCTTCTTGTTTAAATGAATTTCCTTTTAATCTCCTCCCTGAGCTGCTAGATAGATGGAGCCTCTTAAAAAATTCAGGATATCACTGTAATTGTAAATTGATCTGCTTCTGTGGCAGAAGGCTAGGGCCCTCCATCCAGGAAAGAGACTGTCTTCTCAAAGTTGTTTTTCAGACAAATGATTAATTTGTACTCTCTCTTACTACCATATTATCCTTTAATGGAAAAGCAGTTTTTAAACAAAACTACTACTTTTTGAATTGTTTTATTCCTGGCAACGTACAGGGAAGAAAGCCAACTGCCGAAGCCAATGTGTAATATTTACTGACTTGAATTTCCTAAAGAAGACTTTGACTCTACTTCCATAGGAACTAAAACTGTATTAGACAACTAAAGTGCACATATTCATCACTACTAAAGTTCTGAATGAATGTAATATATTAATAGACACAGGAAAATTCCCCACTGATTCTTAATGCAAAGTTAAGGTTGGACACTGTTACGACTACGTAATCTTTAAAACAGACACGTAACTCATTAGTATCAAAGCAGAGGAAATTATCTATCTCATGTGGTGCTGAATCCACATAGCCTATTTGCCTTCGGCTCTTTGGTTATGAGATCTGGCATCACTTGGATTATTTCACCTAATCCATCATTAGCTTTCACATGTCCTATATACTGTGCAACAAACCTAAATTTAACAAACCCAACTCCCCATCAATTACCACGCTGAATATATTACATGTCAGCACAGAGCACAAAGATTAGACATGCTGAATTACATCTTTCTTTGTGAAAAGTCAATATTTTTAGAGCACTGTTAACGTTGCTGACTCCAACTGTAACAAATGTTCTTTCCTATTGTGGACAGGCACTAATACCCCGACCTTTGCTATTTACATCCAACACAGAGCTACTAAGCAAAGTTAAAAACCTCAGAAGACACAGAAAATACATAAGAGATCCCAGGAACAGTGCCACAGAGTCACAAACGTGTGGGGTTTTTTTGATTGCCCTATTTGCTTGGCTGGTGGAATCCTGGAAGATGACTTAATTTTTTTTTTTTCCTATAATCCTGGAAGTAAACATTAGTAATTTAGATTTAACTTTCTCTCTCCGCATACGCAAAGCACACAAAAAGGTTATTACTTACAACAAAAAATAAATACACTGCTGTTGTGTTAACACAGCATCCTTACTTACCGGTCTTCCACAAATACACCGATGAAGTTTGAAATTCACTTTGTGCACGAGTGTCCCAGATTCCCAGCAGCAGAAGCACAAGAACTCCCACGCACTGGGCTGGCACGGTGGAAACCCCTGGACCACGGCAGAAAGCAGCGCTCCCCTCGCTCAACCCCATGCCTCCAGCAGCCTGCTGCTGCCTCCAAAATCCGCAGCACAACCACGAAACCTTCTTCAAATAATATTTCCCTCTTCAGAATTTCTTCACAGGGAGAAGGGGACCGGAAACCTCTCTCCTGCTATTGTGCATGGCAGTTGAAAAGGAAAAACTGTTTAACACGAGGGAACAATAGAGTCCTTGCTCGCTCTTGCTGCTGCTGCAGCGGCTGCTGCTAGTATGGTTGCTGCTCCACACTCTTCCATTCAGCGGTTAGTAGCAGTTTTCCATCAGCTAAAAGCGAGACAGCTGTCCGCAGGGGGCTCCAGCTGACTGAGCAGGTTATCTTGCTCTGGGAGGCAGCAGCAGTCATTTACACCAGCTGGAGAGAGTGAGAGACAGAGAGAAACAGGGATGAGGAGAAACACAAATAGCCCAGTGCTGTAATCTCGACGCAGCGAGTGACTGCAAAAGGCTGGCTTCCCAGACGTGTCTCTCCCTGGAATATCCCAAATGATACGTACTAAGAAGAAAAGAAGAAATCATCATCAGACACGCTTCAGAAACCCAAGTCATACAACCAGAACAGATATAACCAGAGCGCTATATACTAATTAAGAGAGCATCAGACATTTGTCCTGATAACAATATGTATGCTGCATTATCCATTTTGTAAACAACAAAAAACAAGTGATTACACATGCATTAAATAGACAATTAAGACCTTATGAAGGGAAATGGAAGAAAAAAAGAGAAAAAACACTAACTTGCCTTGCATATTTATCAACTCTGTTTCAGGTGATAATATATAGCTATCTACTGTGAGGACAGATGAATATATGTATATGATAATGTCTATGTATGTGTAAGCACATCACCTCTGTGGTAGATGAAGTGTGCATGTAATATATAATGCAAGATAACATCCTTTCCCATCCAGCAAGTATGTACACATATATACATGCATAAATGTCAACTGTGTAATTTAAAATAATTTGAAGATCAAGTTATCAATCATTTTTAAAACATACACTGAGTTTTACATATGAAAGTATTCAGGATACATTAGGCTGTCATGATGATACAAAAACGTGGAGAGAGACAAAGCTTTTTAAATAGGGATCTTTATCTCTCCCACCCACTACCCAGTGAACAGATGCAATAACAAGCCTAAAGATCGGGTTTCGGACACCTATAAACTGTGAAGCAAATGAGGAATTTTCAAGAAAACTGCTATCATATTCAAAAAGTTTCATTAAAAATGCAAACTGCTACAAAAATACACAGTAAGAACACAGGACCCAGAGTTTGAAAATGATGGAGCTATTGTTGTTTAAAGAAGAAACCTTCAGTCAACCTCTCTTGGGACGCCTGTCATTTTGCACAACCTTCCCAGACTCAGCCTTTTCACATGCATTAGATTAAAATCAGCTGTGATCAAATAATTCCCAAGTCCTTGCCTGCTTAAATATTCTGACATCAGAGCAAATTAGCAATGTTGAAGGTTGCAAATTTGTCTTTGTTTACTTTCCACTCTGTTACGCCTCTAAGAGGGAATTAAAGGCTCAGGGAGCTCTAGCAGGGTGAGGCTGTGATTAAGAGAGATAAGCAAGTGTGGATTACTGTTCCTCAGCTGTTGAAAAACAGGCAACAATCAGGAGATTATAGGTTGATAAGGGATACATAGAAAGCCATGATCTTAACAAATTTATAGCATCCAGATGCAGAACTTGTACCCTCAGCTAAAGCACTTCTGGAAATACATTTTATTCACTTCTGCTACATCATGCTGTATTCACTTTAGGAAGCATGGAAACCCCTTCAGCCTTTGCTTTGTTGAACTGGACAGAATACTGTTTTAAATCAAAATGCCCTCTGAGTTTACAGAATTATAGCAATTTCACAGGTAAATTTAGGTTTGTTAGTCACATGCACATTATTTTACATGCTACGTAGAGGGACTTGAGAATATTTGACCTAATAAAAATAATGCCAGCTTCATAATTTATGAAAAATAAGACTAAGAATTTAAGGGCTTAAAAAAGTTTTAAGATCATCAGGAAGTCTGTGGCAATAACTTTATTGACTTGCATAGTTAAAATAAAAGATAAATCACTTATACATTCCTTTGAAAAACTAAGAGTAAAAATGTTGGCTTTTTAGCTGGAGCTATGCACCAGGGGAAAAGTCAAGTTTACAGAGTGACTAGGGGAAAAGGCACCCTTTTCAGAGTTGTTAAATGCAATGGATTCTACCTAGAACTTTTATAAATGTATAAAGAAAGCCTTTGAAAATATTTTGTACGTGACTCAGATCATCCGGAAACATCATCAGGGAACAGATCATCCACGTAGTTGACACAATGAATCAGAATGGTTTTTGACAGCAGAACAAAGCAATATCATGAGAGAGGGTGAGCACACATACACAAACACTTAAATGTTTTCTTATATTTATGCAACTATAGGACCACATACTTTTAAAACTTCACTAAAATAGAGATTATTAAAATACAATAATTTTGCACTACTTTTTATGGTTGTACCATTTTTTCTGTCAAAAATCAATGAACTATGGAAGAATAATGTCACCCCTTTTTTTTTGTAAGAGGCTATGAAGCATTTAAAACTGTTCAGAAATACGTCACAGAGACAGAATGGAGGAAATATTTATTATGCAAGTTTATTTGTGTGTCTGGGAAAAAAAATAAGGATTCCTGAAGAGCTGTTTTTGGCAAACACTAGATCACTTCTGCAGTACATACACTCATCTTCTACTAATCAGGGCAGGGAAAGGCCAGTGAAACCAGAAGCCAGAGTAGGCTGATGCCTGCAGACAGAGACACCCACACCAACCTAACTGCAGGAGGTAGATTTCGGACACAAGAGGCAATATATCCTGATTGCAAGCTTCAGCTGCTATCAGCATGCCTTACCGGCAGAGCTGCTGTTAGCCTTTTCCACCCCAGTGTATCCAATACGCTCTTATCCTCTTTCTATTTGCTACAGCGAATGCAGGCCCTCCCTCCCAGTTAACAGTGCAACCACTATTTCCAGCCCACACTGGTAACCCATCTTCTAATACATACCTAATGATCATAATTTATCAGTTGTTTACGGCTTAGACATTCCCAAAGAAATGGTTAAGTACTTCTGAGAAGAAACCTCTAGACAAAGAATAGAAACAAACTACAATCGACATTAGTATCTGTATCACTAACATAATAGTGTCAGTGTTGTACCTCGGAGCACAAACATATGAGTCTCAGTAGACTTTTATTCAGATACAATTATTTATTTGAAGCACAGCAGCAATGTGGAGTCTGTAAACTGCTCACACAAGTGAGCAGTTTTCTAGGAAAAAGATAAGACTAACCTCAAAGACCTTTATGAAAATGAGGTGGAGTTAGCCATGAAATATTGGAATTACTTTGTTCATGTTTCCTAGCATTAAACAGTTAGAGGATGACAAAACAAGCATGCAATACCTTTTATTTAGTGGAAGGAGAAATAAGAACAAGATATAAATTTCTTAGCTGCTGGGTATGAAAAGCTGCATGCCAAACGGAATCACCCTGCTGGTATTCCTCTGCTAGCAAGCAGTCCCATGCTAGCACCCTTCTCTGTTTATGAAATGCCGTGAATAAAAGCTTCAGGATCATGTTATCTTCTATCCTGAATATGCTGTATTGCTACATATAATAAAGTCAAAGAGTGTACAGAGTACAACACAAATATGGCACATTTGTTTCTAGAGTCAACAATACTCAATGAAGAGGTGTGTCCAGCATGACTTTCATCCACCTTCAATTTCACAGTCAGGTTAAGCCAGAAATCTTTACAGAAGTTTCAGTCCACTCATCTAGATCTATAGAAGATATTTTACAAACTCTACAACTGTACCCCACTAAACCATCTGTGCTGTGTGAGTACTAGAATACCACAAAAATCACCCAAATTCTAAAGAATGAAAAATGTTTTCTTTCTTGTGTAGAAAATTCAAAGTCCTCCTCATCTGAACTCTGCTCATTTTGATTTATCTCCAAGAGTTTTTCCCTTCACTTAGGTATGAAAATGATAAGTGCTGCCAAAGACGAGTAAGTCAGCTATCTTCCTGAAAAGAGCTCTGGAGTTATAATGAGTTTATTACAGCCAATACCCATTGGATAATACAGTACCACACATTTCTGAAAAGTGCTCTAAATTTAAAACATACTGATCTAGTTCTGTCACCATATTAGGATGCCCTTGGATATATCCCCTGTATGGGATGCAGTGGTATGGTTGTACCCTTAACTTTTAGAGGAGAAGTTAGGAAGGTGTGGTATGTTCCCTTACATGCACGTTTGTTTTGCAAGATCGATGATCTAAATAATCCACATAACAGCCAAAAAAAGCTTTTGTTCTCTTTATTCCCTGACATAAACTCATGGGCCAAAACTTGTAGCTCTGCATTTTCTGAGAGCCTGACTTGCCTGCAGATACTACTACAGATGCAAGTATATTATAAGGATTCTCTTGAGATGGGACCTGCAAGATTTTTATTAAATTTTGGGAACTTTAGGCTGGAATAAGCTGTACAGGGCTCTTTTAGGGTTTGCTGCAGAGCACTGAACACTCCTCACCACACTCAGTAATGGTCTATTATTTTTCTTCGTGTCAATGCTAAGGAGCCTAGTCAGGGAAGCCACAAAAAGTATCCTAAACATGAACAATCTGGTAAAAAAATATTAATATGTTGCAATATACTTCGTCTCTCAAAATCTGACAGCTCCATTCCTGAAGTCCAAAATTAAATGTGCTGTGCAAAACTTGCAGCTGAAAAAAGTGATTCTTTAGGGATCCTAAACATATGGCCTCTAGGTGTCACACTCGACCATGTCATAATACGCTATTTATGGATTTCTCTTATTCTTTCATAGCAGGTAAGAGACCTTGATTTTATCCTTTCAAAGAGTGACATTATGTCACATCCTCTTTTCAAACTTGTAATTTAAAGAAAAAAAACACTCAAACAAAAAAAAAACCAGGAAATTTCTGCCTCTTTCATACAAGTGGTACAATTATTTTTGGTTTTGCCAAAGTAACTGGTTTTGCAAACATTAGAAGTATCACGATGTTAAATTTCTATCATTCTTTTGGATGATGGATTTGGAGAAAAAATCAGGAACTTAAGAGTTATGTATGTGAGCTGTGCAGAAGTAAGAAAGCATTACATGTACAAAATCACTAGAATATATTAAAAATGTATACTTAAACTCTTCAGTGTTTCTCGATTATTTCAAAAATCTTTGCAACAAGACAAAGTTATTTTTGGAAAATGAATAAAGATTCTACTTGCATGAATGTGTGAGCAGCAAACATCTAGTCATCTAGTTCTGACTTGACAAATGCTTTGCTTTTATTAAGGTAAGTTAGTAATTCTTGGACAGATTTATCTTTTTTGTGGTTTGTTTGTTTGTTTGTTTGTTTGATTATATTGGGGGGGGGGTGTGGGTGGTGGTGTTCGTTTGTTTGTTTTTTAATCCAGTTTAAATCTAGAAGTTTTCCTACCCATTCTTTCATTGGTAAGGGGTGGGGTTTTTCGGTTGCAAAAAAGGTAATTTAGCTTTTTTTTTTTTTTTTTTTTAATCTGTACTGCTGTATTTCGGTAGTTCTCTCAGTTTGCTTTAACACCTGGCTGTTGCATTTTTTGTAGACACCTTTGGTAGGTAACAATCAACATCCCCGGCATGGAACATTCATGGAAAGAAAGTATTCTTTGCAAGAAGGGCACATTAACATACCACCAGGAGGTACATCAAGAACTGCTTGCTGGAAGATAAAGCTAGAGGAATTCAAGAAGAAATCAATGAATTTATCAAGGAAGCCACCTAGCTTTGGATCAAGCTACCTGGTGCAACAATGTATTTGCCATCTTTGTCTGTCTTACAGAAAAATGTTAGTTTTGACTTGGTGATACATTTTAACTAAGGAAAGGCTACTGGGCTAAATAGATGAATACCTTTGTGTAACATAGCAGCCCAAGAACTGCAGAAGGTCAGATTAAATCTGCTAATTCTACCTTCGGGCTTTAAACTCTGTGAATGAACGTTGTCCTTTCTGCCCAGATTAAATTGGCATCAACAGCCGACTGCATGAAGCAGAACCTTTCCAAAGATCACAGCTGGCTGCAGAAGTGTCTGTGATAGTTCCCTATCAGGAAGTGTCATCTCTATTGAGAATTCAAGCTCTCAATCTTTTCTCATCAATTCAGAGATCCGTTTAGTAGCCTCCGGTGGAACTTGCTGTATAGCAGGAAAATGCAGCATGCGTTTTTCATTGGAAAGCCAACAGCGTTGATACAACCGCTTGCTCAAAAAGATTTTGAGCACGTTCGTGTATTCAGAAGCACATGGAGTAAGTCCTTGTATTTGAAATTTCTCTTGCAGAGACTATACGTACAGCATAATTCTAATCACACACAAAATTACAGTTAGGGTTTGTAGCGAGGTCTGCACCACTACTCTGACTCTCTCAATTACACTTTTCGGTTTCTTAAGACTGCCAAATTTGCAGTTTCATAGTAACTTTATAGATAAAGCCAAAGACAACAAAGAGAAAAACACATAAAAATTATCTCCATCCTGGTCCCAGTCATTTTAATGAAGAAGAGAGACAATCATTACTTTTTTGTGTTAATAAAAAAAGAAAAAAAGAATGTGCATGAGGAAAGTGGTAAATTTTTCACTTAAAAGCTTTTGGTAACCTCTACTTTGGGGAAGAAACTTGAATTTTGCTTCTGTTGGGAGCAATTAGTGTGCTTTTCTCATTATAACCTCTGAAAAGAAGTCTGCACACAATTAGAACCTCTTCAGAAATTGTGGTACCAGTATGCACTTGCTTAGAGGGTGCTGAGGGGGAAAAAAAAACTAAGATTGGGTACAAAAGTGAGACTGGAACATAAAGCTGGCCTCTAAGTCACTAGGATAGAAAGCATGGGAAAGAGGAAACAA
>NW_008824988.1:4307366-4310615 GCF_000699105.1 Pygoscelis adeliae | reverse complement strand
CAATAGGTAGAGCTAAGAAAACAGACTGAAATCAGGATAAGAAACCTAAGTGGGGAAAAAAAATACTGTGAGGAAGCAGTGACAACCAGAATTTGTGTGGGTGTGCTATTTACTCTTTTAACACATTTGGCATGTATCTACAGCTTGTATACCTATGTGATTAAGATTGCACAAAGAATGGAGCTTTTTTATCTAACTTTAGTTACTTCACTTTCAGAAAGTCCAATACAGACTTCACTAATGGAGATAACAAACCAGCCAAGGTGACCATAGTTGCCAGTAAAATCAGTTTTCTATCACCAAGACCATTATACTAGATTTTCTGACAGGAAACCAAAAGGCGGGATTTTAATGGGACTTTCCAGGTCAACTCTGTTCCTCCAATGTGTGCATATACTTTTGAAATTTGTGTTTCTAAAATCAATGGGAACAGCTAGCCCCTGTGCCTAGCATGAACTTATGCTGAAAATAAATACGTTTATCCAGACAACATGCTCACTGGAGAAAAATAACAGTTAAAACTGATAGCTGTAAATGCAAATAAATAGAATAATTCACAGGACCTGAAAAGGAGGCAGGGAGATTTCAAAGACACAATGGAGAGGTAAGTACTGAAATCCCTGGCAAGGGGAACAGAAAGAGAATGGGATAAACAAAGAAAATCAGTGCCCATTATTGCCTTTGAAAATCCTCTCCAGGGAGAGCTTAGTAATTTGCACATACCAAATCACCTTTAAACAAAAGCCACCTTCAGTCAATTTTAAACCTTCTCCTTATTAAAATCCTATTGATTGATCATTCTTCATCTAAATGTCTGACAAGCCAATTTCCATTTTCAAGGAGGGAAATGTTGGTCATCTTTTTCAAGCCATAAATCACTCAAACATTCTGTTATCAATTCTCAAATTAGTTAAGTAATACAAATTAATAAGAAAATTACACAAGGTTGCTTTCTTTAGTGAGCTGTTGTTTCATTGGGGTTTTTTTATCTTAACCAATACATTTAATGGTTTCCAGAAATGGATAGGCTCAGTAGTAGTGACAAACACAATTTAGTTGGAAATAGCTTTTAATGATTTGTTAACTTCTTAAGAGTCCTACCCTGGCTGGCCAAAAGTACAGCTGTGTGTTTTGTGCTGACTTCAACAGATCAATAAACAAGAGGAGTATAACTTCAGGAAACTGATTAAAGGATCTCACACCATTCTGACATTGGGTAAGATGAGGTGAGATTTTATTAATTATCAAGGTTCAACTGTGATTTGCTAACTAACCAAGCCCTAAGATAGAACTACATTATATTATTAATAATCATATTTCGCAGAATCTTAGGTTATAATTAAAGTTAGAGCATGGAAGATAATATCTGAAAATAAATCCTTTACTCTCTAATTTTATACAAAAGATCCACAAGTGTGTTCCATCTGTCATACTTTCATTATACAGTAGGTGCGTTAACTGGGGGGTGGAAGGGAAATCTGTTCCTACTGATCAATCTTCCTGTTGAAAATTATAAGTGACTCTCATTGAATTCAACTCTGTAGCAAACTACAATGTAAAAACTAAATCTAAATAAGGAAGGCAACAAAATTAATGAATTCTAAGCCCATATTAATGAAAGCATGATAACATTTCAAACCACATGGACAACTAATTCCAAAACGCTGAGTTGTATTAACAAAACCTCCCATTCTCCTAAGTGCTGACTTTTCTTCCTCCTCTGCTGTTCCAGCACCATCCTCTCCTACACTCCATTGCACCAATATTTCTGGGGCAAAAAGAAAGCAAGTAGCCAAATCTATGCACTGAGATAGGTGACATCACAACCTCATATAGTTGGATTTTCTGCATACAGATCACAATGCACTTAACACATTCTGTGTGCTGCTGAAAAATCTTCTCTAAATTATCAGCATTAGCATTAAAATTAGAGCTTCGCTAGGGGGATCAAACCAAGCTTAAGGTGATGTGACGCTTCCAGGACAGGAAAAAAATTCATTAAATTGGCACCATTGTTCTTCCCTATGGTGACAAAAGACATGATTGCCAGTTTTCTCCAATCGCTATTGTACTTGCATATCTGAAAATGAGAGAAAAAGCTTTCCAATTAGCCATTAGTGGCAGCTCTATTACTTCCACAAGTTTTTCCCATGAGGCTCAAAACTAACTTTGGTCTAAATAACTGGCAGTTGCATCTATATACTCTCTGCAGAATATATGACAACTTTGATGTACTGCTCACTGAAGGAAGAAATGGTATGGAGGAGATTAAACGAAGAAGAGGTTTTCTCAGTGATTGCACTATTATTGAAATAGTATAGAAACTTGCAAAGCAGTTGTTTCTAGATCAGCATTGAGTTCAGTTGTTACCATCCAGCTAGATGAGTGGAGCATGATTTCCCTGGGACAAGGAAATTTAATCTACACAGATGAAGTGGGGTGGGGAGCATTAAAAAAATGAAGCATGACTTTGAAACCGCAACAGCAATGTTTGAATGACACTGAGTTCAGCTAAAATAACAACCTGAGTTCAGGTAAAGAGACAAATGTGTTTTACCAGTGCAAAAAAGGGAATGTCACACATAAAGCAGAACTCAAACTTCACATAAGAACCCATTTCCTAGATGTATCAATGGGATAAAATATGATTTATGATTTTTTCATCTTAATGCTTTTTTAATGTACATACTGAATTTATTTTTTATATCAACTGCAAAACCAAATAATTCAGAATTTTACATGAAGAAAGATAAAGAAAACAAAAAATACATTCTGTTTCCTCCCAAAGCTACTAGAAAACCATGCTTTGGAAACCTTGGAGGATAATTGCATGTTAAATCCCCAGATCATTTCAGTTCTTCCTTCTTCCTACAGATAGACAGTCATAACCATAACATATGTAGAAGTTTGCCCGTATCTTATTGTAGCACATGCACTTATCTAAAGGAGGAGTTTAACTGTTATATGGTCTTTGAATACATCCTAAATACTGAAACTTGCTGAATAGCAGGGCACATTGTACCTCACTTAGGCTCAAGTAGGGTACAATTCAATAAATTAATCTCCTGTAAAGTTACAGGGTTGTGATAGCAAAGTATTACACTGATAGGATTCAGAAAAGAATCATAGAATCATAGAATCATTAAGGTTGGAAGAGACCTCCAAGATCATCGAGTCCAACCGTCAACCCAACACCACCATGCCTACTAAACCATGTCCCTAAGCGCCTCATCTACCCGTCTTTTAAAT